>NC_083762.1:78302643-78327643 GCF_963514075.1 Conger conger
TGTCTCTATCATCAGTGCTACGTGCCCGTGGCAGGGCCTTGTGTCCTCGGCCAGGCCAGCTGCAGAGTGAGAGGAAGGGGGTGAGGGGACTGGGCGTGTGGGGAAGGCTGGGACACAGGGCCTGTAGGGTCACTCATGTGGACCGGACTCCGCTCGCTCACTTCTGATGTTGTCATTGGCAACGGCACTCAGACGTGTGAGCCGGCAGTGGAGGAAAAGACAGCCCTTCTCTTTCAAGTCTGTCCCAATCCTTACGCCGACAAGTGGAGCGGATGGTGTGTGTGTGTGCTCATGTGTATGTGCGTGTGTGAGTGTGAGTGTGTGAGTGTGAGTGTGTGTGTGTGAGTGTGTCTGCTCATGTGTGTGTGTATGTGTGAGTGAGTGTGTGAGTGTGTGTGTGTGTGTATGTGTGAGTGAGTGTGTGTGAGTGTGTGTGTGTGTGTGTGTGTGTTAGAGTGTGTCTGCTCATGTGTATGTGCATGTGTGTGTGTGAGTGTGTGTGTTTGTGTGTGTGTGTGAGTGAGTGTGTGTGTGTGTGTGTGTGTGTCTGCTCATGTGTATGCGCATGTGTGTGTGTGTGAGTGTGTGTGTGAGTGTGTGGGTATGCTCATGTGTATGTGCATTTGTGAGTGTGAGTGTGAGTGTGCGTGTGTGTGTGTGTCAGAGTGTGTGTGTTGTGATGACTCATTTATCAAAGCTTATCTCTGGGCCATATCTGGGCTAACGAACACCCATGGCAGGAGCACCATTAGCCCAGGCCATGGGAGTGCTGCTCCCCTTACAGAAGCCCCGAGCTCTGCCTCACACTGGCTCCAGCGTGGGCTTCAAAGCAGGTCCACCGGACGGATGAAAAGATGCATTAACTCTGAATGAAAGCACAGACCGCTCTCCTCCAGCTGCATAAACACTCTCTCGGGTCACACAGGTGCCGGCGCCCTCTTTCGGGAGAGAACGCACCCTCCCCTCCGCTGAGCGTCCCTGCTAAAGCTGCTTGTTCCTGTCTGGTTTTTTTTTCTTTCATTTTAATGCTTTTAGGCTTCAGCGTCGCAGATACTGTGTGATTTGAGTGTTCGTTACTGAACGTTCTAATGCTGGTGTAACAGTCACGACTGGTAACTGAGAGGAATGGAACTGTAGAGCACTGATGCTAAGATAGAATTCCCCAAATCCTCAAATCCTTCTCTTCAAAGGGTTAAACATGCACTGAATCTCAAGGGCAATAAAGATTATCTTACGATTAAGTAGGTTTATAAATGCACAAATTCTGGAGTATGATTAATTTATGCCGCTATCAGATTTTAAAAAACGATGTGCGTGCTCCTGCCATCAGCTCTGATGACGAGAGAGACTGACCGATGGAGCTTCCTCAGCTGATGTTTCTGAGGACACCAGCACTGAGTATTTACTTTTTTCTTTTGTGCACCTGTGGCTGCTATTGCTGTTGTCAGTGCCGTAATATTCTTTGCCTGTTGTTGATTAACTACGTGGATGAAGACAACATACATTCTTCACTGAATTTGATCCAACAACCTTTTGCATATGGTAATACACTCAGTGAGCACTTTATTAGGCATTTATTAGACTTCTGCTGCTGTAGCCTATCCATTCTCCTCTGACCTCTCTGCCCATCTGGCACCAACAACCAGTCCATGGTTGAACAATTTCTTCCCCCCATTCTGATGGTTGATGTGAACATTAACTAAAGCTCCTGGCCGTATCTGCATGATTTTATGCATTGCACTGCTGCCAGACGATTGGCTGATTAGATAATCACATGAATAAGTACCTGTACAGGTGTTCCAAATAGAGTGCCCAGTGAGTGTATATATACTAGTGGTAGTCACAACAACAAAAAAAGAAGTTGCAATTCATTAAATTAAATTCCATTCAATTAACTCATTAATACATAACTCTTAATGTTCATTTTAGCTCCTATTGTCTACCATTGAGACTGAACTGATTTTTATTAACACAACAGTGACTTTAAGAAACGCTACCATCTGTTCATTTGCCAGATAGCAAACCTTGGATTTCCCCTGTCACCTTCTTCTCTTGGCTGAGAGTCAATAAACAATCCACCATCTGCTTTAAAACTTTTTAATGGCTAAATGCTCAACGCTGAAATACTACGGCTGTCAAATTAATTTGGCTATAAACACTCTATCTGCACATTGCGGAAGGATCCTGCAATGGAACGAAAGTGAAAATTTTCGGAGTCCGTATCCGGGGACCAGGGTGCTGATGTCACACATTAATGTTGCATAATGACTCCGAACCTGGGTTTTCACCTCAGAGATTGAAGGGTTAATTCCTACAAGATAGTTTCTTATAGGGTGGGGCACTTCCCTCAACCTGTTCTTGTTACTTGATTCATATTTACTGGATCAGTAAATATCAGTCTCCGTAAATCAAATAGCATTTGTTTTGGATTCAAAAATGTTTCTGTGCTCTATTGATCTTGCCTGGCACATTTGGGCCTGTAAGGAGGAGTAGATAGGCAGGGTTTACATGTTTGGGATCATGATGGCTCAGGCAGTAAGAGCAGTCGTCTGGCAGTTGGAGGGTTGCCGGTTCGATCCCCCGCCCGGGCTGTGTCGAAGTGTCCCTGAGCAAGACACCTAACCCCCAAATGCTCCTGACAAGCTGGTCGGTGCCTTGCATGGCAGCCAATCGCTGTCACTGTGTGAGTGTGTGAGTGTGTGTATGAATGGGTGAATGAGAAGCATCAATTGCACAGCGCTTTGGATAAAGGCACTATATAAATGCCAACCATTTACCATTTTCATTTGTTGTAATGCACCAGGCTAGCCGGAGACCCTTCTGTTGATGTGATGTCACGCACTGATGTCACACCCTAATGTTCGTGATTGGCCAATGATGTGCTTCCTTACACAAATGCTAGTGCTCGGCCAATGACGTGCGGCCTTACAGGAATGTTAGTGGTCGGCCAATGACATGCTTCCTTACAGGAATGCTAGTGGTCGGCCAATGACGCGCGTCCTTACCAGGGAGCTGAGGGCCTGCCAGGGGGCCTGAGCCACGCCCAGCTGGTCCAGGATGGAGGAGAAAACGGAGCGCTCCTCAGCGCGGTCGATCTGCTCCGGGCTGGTCCCCAGGATGGTCACCCCGTTCCGGTGCAGCGGCATGGCCAGGTTGTTGGGGATCTGCCCCCCCACGGACACGATGCACCCCTTGCAGCCCTGCAAACGGATCAAACAGAAGATCTGGGCTGTGCCTGGTGCTTCCAAACAGACATACAGTACTACTGCCCTTCTACAGTGCTGAAAACTGAAGAGGCAGAATACTTTCTCTTAAACCCACTATTGGTCTCAGGAGCATGTTGTCTTGTGGCTAAGGAACATGACTGGGACCCAGGAGGTTGGTGGTCCAAGCCCCTGTGTAGCCAAGCAGCTGCCGGGCCATTAAGCAAGGCCCCTAACCCCATATTTCTCCAGGGGGGATTGTGCCCTGCTTAGTCTAATCAACTGTAAGACGCTTTGGATAAAAAGCATCAGACTACTGTAATGTAATGCAGGGCAGCTGCTGAGCGGAACACTGAGGAGGTAGAATACTTCCCCTTTAGCTGTTTTGTATTTTCCTTGATTTACTAAACATGAATTTACAAAATACACGATACCCTCAGATATTGCCAGTTCTCCTCAATTAGGCTATTACTTACACTGTAGGCTGTGTAGGCTAATAAAATCATTGTAATTTGAATTTCAAAATTGTGAACATTTTAATCAATCAACCATTTTATTCCTTTGAAATTGTGGATACACGCACTCTTCGTTCTCCAAACTCAAACTCAGAGAATATTCATGGCAACGATATGCAATGTGCACGTTTTGTCATCTAAACGATGTTGAAGTGCAGGCTTTGCTAACCATCATTGTGGGTTTTGCCGGAAGCTAACCAGTAGTTAACAGAGAGGTGAATCTTTTTTCATTAAGTGTACTTAGTGATTAAAACAGATCACTTTAAACTGAATAATCTGTTACATGAGGTGAAGAAAGAAGCTGAAGCTATGTGTTTACCTGAAGATGGATTATTCAGATCGTTGGCACACTTAATCAAGGGAAAGCACTGAAAACAGGTTGAGATCAATAATCAGTTCCCGGGGTAGTTTTCTGTCTCCTCTCTCTTAAGCCCAGCAGCCACTTATAAAAAAACTCAAATCCATTATCTGTACAGAAAAAGGTTTCTAAAAGTTATTGTGCTTTCCAGTGTGTCTTCTCTGCTTTATGCATTGAGAATAACGCAGGTAAAACACACCTTGGCACTGACGGATAGAGGCTAGGCCTTGCAGTCTTTCACTAATTGGGTCACAGGGTTAAAGCTATAGATCTGAAATGGTGGCACCAGATGATAAGGGGGAGACTACAGGTCAGCAACAAAGCGGTCTATAGCCGAGTGGCGGTTGGTGGTTCATGTCCCGGTGTAGCCACAATAAGATCTAGCCCTTGGGCCCTTGAGCAAGGCCAACCTTAACCCCCACATTGCACCAGGGAGGACTGTTCTCTGCTTAATCTAATCAACTGTAAGTCACTTTGGATAAAAGCATCAGATAATATAACTGAAAAAGCTCACCCCGTAAACGTGAAAAGAGTCTCTGTTCTGCGACTGAGAGACAAGGAGAGGACACGTACAACACGGTAAGCCGCAGTGATCTCCGATTTACCGCGACCTGGGCAGGATTAGTGTGCTTTGTCTTTTTTTTTTCAAGATGGCTACATATGCTAAGGACGCAGGAGAGTAGGAGACATGAAGTTAAGCAGGGGGAGAAGTGGCAGCCGTCTCCACGACAACAACACGCGGGAGCACTCTGCCACTCGAGAGCCCGGCTCCCGCGGTGACCAAACTCCCCCACCGAATCACGTCAGCTCAGTTACAGCTCAGTCTGCCTGGAACGAGGGCCGAGAGACCACCCTGGCAAAAACAAAACACAGGTGGTTTCCCCCCCCCAATTTTTTATAATTATTTATTTTCCTGCCAGATCGTTTTTTTTCTTTGTTCCTCTCCTCCTCCATGTCTGTCCATCTCCCCTCTCTCTCTCTCTCTCTCCGCAGGTTTCTGATAGCTCATGCACTCCGCTCTCTATTACCGCTGAAGTAGCCTCCACTCTGCCGTGTCGAGGGCCACACACCACCAATCACGGCCAAAAACATCCGGCTCCGGGATAAATAAGCTATCCGCTGTCTGTTATCTGTGGAGTAGACGGATGAAGTGGAGCCTGTTATTTTCGCCTTTCTATTTAAAGGGTTTGACAGGACAGGGAGGGGGGGGGGACTGCCTGGCAATGGGTGCGCTGACATGCGTCTCCCAGCAGGGGGCAGCCCACCTTAAACAGTGGCCTCGGCGAGTGGAATCGCTGCTGGCTCAAGTCCAGACCCGACGGCAGGAAACCGCAGCTCAGGACTGCCGCTCACCGAAACCGCTCCGGCCATTTTGGGTCAGAGACAGTTGGACTCGGACAGAGAGCTGCCTTTTGCCGCTTAATATTTGTAATGGATTTTAAATTGGCGCCCACCTGCCTAATGCCCTTTCATGTAAAATATAAATCAATTCAGCCTAAAAATATTGACTGGAATCAGGAATCACTGTTGAGGTTCGGATGTCAGAGTTGAGGTTTGGCTGTGTCCCAGTTGTCTTTCCTTGTTATTTAATTTCATGTATTTATTCATTTAACCAAAAGGTCCTTTGAGGTTAATGATCTCTTATGCAAGAGAGATGTGGCATTGAGGAGTGACTGTATGAAATTACAGTTCAAATGCAAATAACGTCATCTATGCTGGCATGTCAAACACAGCCATGGCTGTGCAGAAAACGGGCAGTTATGATGTTTTTGAACACAGACAGGAACACTAAGTTTCTCTAACGAGATTTGCTTTTGCAAGGTGTTGGATGACTGTGTAAATTTATGACTAAAAATCCTGTTTCCTGTATCTGTAAGTCTGTATTACTTGGCTCTCCACTTTTCCTGCAGTGGATCAGGGAATAGGGAATAGGGAAAAAAGGTTGATTTGACTAAGCAGGAGACAATCCCCCCTCAAGCAATGTGGGGTTAAGGGCCTTGCTCAAGGGCCCAACAGCTTTGCGGATCTTATCTGGCTAGACTGGGGCTTGAACAACCAACCTTCCGTGGCCAAGTACCTTAAAGGTACAATACGTAAGATTTTTGTGTTAAAACATTGTTACAAGACTATAGCAAATCCCTTCCTATCATTGAAAAAGGCTCACTGACATGTTGACTTGCCCTCTGCCTGTGTTTATAGTCCTTAAATTCGGGTTTCAAAATATACAGTTGATGGCTCGACACTCTGTACCAAAACATTGTATAAATGTACAATAATTCAAGCTCTTTGATTGAAAATTAGTTCTAATTGCCGCAGCCAATGGCGTTTCAACGTCAGCGCATTTACAGAGAAGGGGGAGGGATAAACAGCGTTGTGATTTGGAGGTGTTTGTTGCTGCAATTCCATTACCATTAAAAGTCCGAAATGACCCATTGTACCTTTTACCCCGACACTACAGTATCCCTATTTCAAGGGAACAAGGAAACAAGGAGACAAGGAAGGACTATCCGGACCCAGCCCCTGTGCTAAATAAAATAAGAAGGTACCAGAGTGGTGCATCATGGGAAGGTCTCACCTCCTGCTGGGTGATGTCAAGGATGCGCTCCAGGGTCAGCTCCTCGAAGTAGAGTCGGTCGCACTCGTCAAAGTCCGTACTGACCGTCTCGGGGTTGTGGTTGATGACAACTGTGCGTCTGCCCATCTGCCTGAGGGCACGGATGCTGGAGACCGCACACCAGTCGAACTCCACACTGCTGCCTGCAGGGGGCGACATCCGAAAACAGAGCGCTTCGTCTCTGGAGAGCTCCCTTCCCAGAAACCCTTGGGCTCGTTGCAAACGCTTATTTTTCCGGTCCGTGTGGGGCTGTGTGGGTCTGTGTGGGTCTGTGTGGGTCTGTGGGGGTGTGTGTGGGTCTGTGTAGGTCTGTGGGGGTGTGTGAGTGGGTGTGGGGGTGGGTGTGGGTCTGTGTGGGTCTGTGTAGGTCTGTGGGGGTGTGTGTGGGGGTCTGTGTGGGTCTGTGTAGGTCTGTGGGGGTGTGTGGGGGTCTGTGTGGGTCTGTGTGGGTGTGTGTGTGGGTGTGTGTGGGTGTGTGTGTCGGTATACTGTCGGTGTTTATAGGTTTTCGCTCTTGGTTTACCACACCCCCAGAAGGGGGACTTTAGAGCCAGACAGCCAGCACATGCATTACCCCACGGTGGAGGCCACAACCTCTGTTTTACATTCTTTAAATGCGAAAGAACAACATAAATGAGCCATACAGAGGCAGGAGCCCACCAAGAGATAATCTTAGCTCTGAACCTAGCGCATTGCAAGTTCACACTACCTCCCAGGGGAAGTTACCTTGAACAATATTACATTTCAGAGACAGAGAAGCAGTTCCGCCGAAAGCCAGTGTAATAAAATAGATCAACTGGCATTCTGTCGGACGACTACAAAGGGCGGTTTTTTTGTTCTGTCACATTCTGTGTCGAACGGGGAGATTAGATATCAGCCGTGAGAGGGAAGGTACTGTCAAAGCCGATCGTGCCCGGAAACAGGGACTGAGACTGACCGATGTGGTAGGGCCCACAGCCCAGGACCAGGATCGCCTGGTCGGAGAAGTCCAAATCGTGCTCCTGGAGAGAGGAGACAAAACAACAACAATCTAAACTGTTAAACTGTTTAAAGCAGTGGCCTCAGACTCGTTGTCATGGAGGGCCGTGTGTATGCAGGTGTTCATTCCAACCAGTTAATGCTGCCTTAACTGATTCTAATTACTCATTGAGCCGTTAAGCGCAGAATACAAGCAACAGTTGTCATCTCGACAACACAAATAACACAGTTCACTTCATGTGTGCGGACCTACAACCCTAATTCAGCAAATAATTGAACTAATTATATAATCACGATCTGAGGCTGGAATAAAAGCCAGCGTGCACATGGCACTGAGTTTGAGACCAGTGGTTTAATTGCAGGTCTATGTGCTGATGAGTATGGGGATATTGTGAACACGCTCAGATGGACTCACCTGTCCATGATAGGTGCAGTACAGGTAGTTGGTAACGGCAGGGTATTCTGCGGCAAGTGTGTCGATCTGACCCGGAGAAAGCATAATGTTAGAGTAGTGCTACTGCTAGAGCAAGGCTCATCTCACTAGCATTTGACCCAATCACTCACTTACCTTTTCACCTGTTTGACCCACTCTAATGTCCTTACCTGTTTCACACACTCTCATGTTCTCACCTGTTTGACTCAGGGTCTAATGTCCTTACTTGTTTGACCCACTCTACCATCCTTACCGGTTTGATGCACTCTAATGTCCTCACCTGTTTGACTCAGGGTCTAGTGTTCTTACCTGTTTGACGCACTCTAATGTTCTCACCTGTTTGACTCAGGGTCTAGTGTTCTTACCTGTTTGATGCACTCTAATGTTCTCACCTGTTTGACCCAGTGTCTGATGTTCTTACCCTTTTGACCCACTCTAATGTCTTTATCTGTTTGACCCACTCTAATGTTCTTACCTGTTTGACCCACTGTAATTTCCTCACCTGTTTGACCCAGGGCCTGATGTTCTGGCTCAGTCTCAGCTCCCTGGCCTCGGTCTCAGTACACCCCAGGTTCTGGCCCACCTGCCGGTCCGAGAAGCCATCCCTCTTGGCCCTCAGGAGCAGGTCCTGTGATACCGTAGAGCTACAGGAGATCGCAGGAAGGAGATGCCACATAATGCCATCACATATCCCAGCACACAACCATACGTTAGCATTAATACAAGTGCTACTCCAGACAGAGGGATCTGCACAAGGGCTATACCTGCCCAACCCTGTTCCTGGAGATCTACCATCCTGTAGGATTTCACTCCAACCCTAACAAGGCACACCTCATTCAACAGCTAGAGCAGGGCTGCCCAACCCTGTTCATGGAGATCTACCGTCCTGTAGGTTTTCACTCCAATTCTAACAAAGCACACCTCATTCAACAGCTAGAGCAGGGCTGCCCAACCCTGTTCCTGGAGATCTACCGTCCTGTAGGTTCTCATTTCAACTCCAATTTGGCACTGAATCTACTAATTAGCATTGATATCCCAGTGAGATCTCTAGCCGTAGAATGAGGTGTGCTTTGTTAGGGTTGAGGTGAAAACCTACAGGACGGTAGATCTCCAGGAACAGGGTTGGGCAGCCCTGCTCTAGCCGTAGAATGAGGTGTGCTTTGTTAGGGTTGGAGTGAAAACCTACAGGACGGTAGATCTCCAGGAACAGGGTTGGGCAGCCCTGCTCTAGCTGTTGAACGAAGTGTGCTTTGTTAGGGTTGGAGTGAAAACCTACAGGACGGTAGGTTTTCACTCTAAGGAACAAGGTTTGGAACCACTGGCCTAAGAACAACTTTTTTTTCAAATTTATTCAAATCAATATGCAAAGAAAACGGATCTGTCCACTGCTAAATGTGTAAATATCCAAAGATACTTCATGTGGCAGTTCAAGGTATCCCTGATAATAACTATATTAATCAGAACCATAATAATTGACTTGACTGAACATTATTACTGAAGACCCTGTGCTGTCATTATTCATGGCATTTGGCCAAATTCTCACCAAAACGCTCTTTATCTTTACTTTATGTCCAGTACTACAGAGCGTAGGGTGTACAGTAGATATAACTACAAAAAACTAAATATGTTTTCTATATGTATTATTATTTCCTTATTATTATTATCCTAATCAGGGTCGCAGGGGGGCTGGAGCCTATCCCAGCATACATTGGGCAAAAGGCAGGAATACACCCTGGACAGGTCGCCAGTCCATCGCAGGGCACACACACCATTCACTCACACTCATACCTACGGGAAATTTAGACTCTCCAATCAGCCGAACCTGCATGTCTTTGGACTATGGGAGGAAACTGGAGTACCCAGAGGAAACCCACGCAGACACGGGGAGAACGTGCAAACTCCGCACAGAGAGGCCCCGGCCGACGGGGATTCGAACCCATGACCTCTTTGCTGTGAGGCGGCAGTGCTACCCATTGCACCATCCGTGCCACCCATGGAACACAATGTTCCTCAAAAAGAAAACTTCCCTTTTTCAAACATCTCGATGTTGTGCGATGTTTAATCACACTGCATTACTGCGTAGTCAACTTTTACCATAACTTCAGCTAGGCAGCCAAAAAAAACTAAAAGACAAACACACACACACACACACACACACACACACAAACACGCCATTTGATATCACAATCACAATCAAATTATAGCCTTCGTACTGGCCCTCTACAAGCCTGAGAGAAATCAGATACAGGACTGGGTGTCACCACGGTTACCTGTGCATGTCTTATCACTCACATTCAGTACACTATGTAGCTTTTACATGAATGGTCTGGTAGCTCTGTCAAGAGAGCAGGCAGAAACTGATCTTAAATGAACATATATTCTGTGTCACCCTCCCATACACCTGCACTCAGGTTTGAGAATCTGTGACGTGAGAGATTAACTGTAATGGTTAAGTCCTGGCTGGCCTGGTACTCAAACAGTTCTGTGAACTGAGAGGTTAACAGTAATGGTTAAGTCCTGGCTGGCCTGGTACCCAAACAGTTCTGTAAACTGAGAGATTAACTGTAACGGTTAAGTCCTGGCTGGTCTGGTACTCAAACAGTTCTGTAAACTGAGAGGTTAACTGTAACGGTTAAGTCCTGGCTGGCCTGGTACCCAAACAGTTCTGTAAGTGGTAGTCCAGGAAGATCAATACTCCATCAATAACTAAACAGGGCAGGCACACAGAGGACCATCTCTGGAACGAGTGCTTTTAAAAACTCTATTTAATCAATTAAAATTTCATATTTGGGGAAAAAAATGTTCAATAAAAATAGGAAGCAAAAACCCTGTGCCGCCACGTGTATATTTTTTTCACATGCTGAATAATTAAAGAATGTTATAACCGAATCCAAAATGTCAAGTGGATTCAAATCCCGGGGCGTCTCGCTGACTTGGTGGAAAGAAAACATCCCTGACTTTTTTCAGCAGAAAAGCGCACTGCCGGCTCGCACAGTATTGCAGTTGGTCTTTTCCTCACCCGTGTCTACGACGCCCCCGGTGAAACTGCGAGATGGTATTTAATTTGCAGTGTAAGAACATCCTAATTAATATTGCATCTTGTTAATTTAATCTGATTGGGGGCTTTTTCATTCAAGATTATTAACGGAATGTATGCTCTCTTTGATAGTGCAGAAAATGACAAGACTACACCCAGGACCGCCACAGTTACAGCTATGGCTACCATTCCAACTGCTTCTTCTACCAGCATCACCACACATAACATAATACAACACAACACCACATAACATACCATAACACAACATACAGTAACATAACATAACACAACATAACATACAGTTACATACACTCAGTGAGCACTTTATTAGTTATTCATTAGACTTGTTTTTTAGACTGTAGCCTATCCACTTAAGAGGTATGACGCGTTGTGTGTTCAGAGATGCTCTTCTGCATATTTTTATTTGCGTTAGTTTGAACTTCCTGTCAGCTTTGACCAGTCTGGCCCTTCTCAACTGACATTTTTGCATTTTTGCCCGCAGAACTGCTGCTCACTGGATGTTTTTTTTTGCTTCATTCTCTGCAGACTAGAGACTGTAGGGTGTGAAAATCCCAGGAGATCAGCAGTTTCTGAGATACTCAAACCACCCTGTCTGGCACCAACAATCATTCCACGGTCAAAGTCACTTAGATCACATTTCTTCACCATTCTGACATTTGGTCTGAAAAACAGCTGGACCTCTTGACCATGTCAGCATGCTTCTTTGCCACATGACCTACCTAATAAAGTGCTCAGTGAATGTGACATAACATAACATTCGATGACAAGAATAGGTCATTCATCTCAGCAATGCTTGCCTTTGTCTTTCACCCACTGCTTAGTTTGCCTAAAAGCACCGTCTCAAGCCTGGTCTCGAAACCCACCAGAGATGACCTGGCAAGCTATTCCACACGGTGACCCCTCTCCCTGTGAAAAAAGACATCTGCGCGGAAGCACTACCACCACTAGTACAACCAAGGCTACAATCATCGCCGCCTCCTCCGCGGAAAGACAACCACTTCAGCTGCTGCTCCCGCTAATACCGCTACCTGCGTCTCCGTAACAAACCGCCACGGGCGCTGCTATGACCGTCACTGCTGCCAGTGCAATCACTGCTATTACTGCAATCTTCCTCCATTTTGAGTAAGGGCCTCTGTTTTCCTGCGAGAGACGCTGAGGATGGAGCGCGGAGCTGCAGTCTGGGAGATAAAAGACAGAGAGGAGAAGCAAGGCCGGTCGAAGGAGGAGGAGGTGGAAAAAGACGTTCTGTTCCTCTGTGCTAATTGATATGCCTGCCGCGTGCGCGGGGGGGGGGTGTGGGGGAGTGGGGGTGTGGGGGAGGGCTGTGCGGCCCCTCACTGGCCCCGCGACGGCCCCGTCCATTATTAAACACTTACATTAACAACCGCAGACCTGTCGCGGCGCGCTGGAGCAGGCGACGCTGGAACAGGCGACGTTGGGGCGTTCCGGCTCACGTGTTCGCAGACCGCAGGGGGGGCAGAGAAACACGCCTCGCCTCGCCATCTCCCCGTACCCGTCGGCTCCAGCGGGTCAGACCAGAACCGGTAGCGTGTGGGGTTCGGTCCGAAAGGACGGCGAGCCTGCCTGCCTCCGCTGAGCACGCTCAGTAAAACTCAAGATTGCAAGCTTCTCCTTTGTTCCCACCGTTTATGAGAATTAGGTGGGGCAGTCTCACAGACCGTCCCAGACTAGCCTTCAGGCTCTGGGGCCTGTGGTGTGTCTCACTGTGACACGCCGACATGAGTTAGCCACTTCACCTGACAGGCTCTTACAAGGATTGTTTCTTTCAGCAACAGGATGCATATAACACACACACACACACACACACACACACACACACGCACACACACACCGATGGCTCATCCTAGTTGTGCGATAGCGGATGTAAGGCAGATGAGGTCCTCCCTGGCTGAACACATCCACACACTAAACACAAACTACACACTGGAGTGTATAAGGAACAGCAAACGCTTTAAATTAACACAACTGCCGCACACACACACACACACAATTCCACACACATTCCTCTCTCCCAGTCCCTTAATGTGATTTGGTTTCTTCAGGTGAGCTTCGAGTATAAGCCCTGTAGGGTTTTCCAACCTCTGCAGCACAATCGATTCTGCAAATTACTTTGTGTACTTGCATGTGTTCTTTCTTTGTGCAAATAAAAAAATAAATAAAATAAATAAAAACACTGCAGTATTAGCACGAAAAAAAAAAAAAAGTAATTCAATGAAGCCTTGGAGGCATTTTGGAAGGACACTGTGTATTGGCCGTAAAGAACGGTGCAGTGTACAGCTGAACACTGCAGCAAAAAGTCTGTCCTAACAAGCGTTTCAGTCCTGTACTGAAGCTTATCATCTTCCCTTTCTTATGACTATGAGCTTGCTTTAAGTTACTGTTCGCTTACCCCATTGGCAAATCTTGAAATGAGTCAAACCGACTCAGGCTCATTGGCAATAGCTAAATAAAATAAAAAATAAAAATAAAATAAAGGTAATAGAATTTTAAGTCAAATATAATAAAAAAATGCTTGAGACAGACTTGGCATCCCATAGAGTCACCTACAACCTCCAGCAGCCTACGCCCATCACGCCTGTGTAAGCGTTGCTCCAACGCTGTGTAAGCATTGCTCCAACGCTGGGTAAGCGTTGCTCCAACGCTGTGTAAGCGTTGCTCCAACGCTGTGTAAGCATTGCTCCAACGCTGGGTAAGCATTGCATTCCTCAAAAGCGCTCATCTTCTCAGACAGCTGTGGAGCTGGACAGGTGAGAAACTGAGGGCTGTAGGCTCTCAGAAATAAAGGGCTCTCTGGCTTCTCTCCGTAGAATTAGGGATCATCAACTCCGGCCCTCAAGTCCAAATCCAGTCCCTGGTTTTCTTTTCTCCCGGGTAATTACTGGCGCTACTGATTGCCCTGACTGTCTCCACACCTGACTCCCAGGTAAAGGGAGGGTGGAAGACCAGCAGTTCTCAGCCCTCAAGGACCGGGAGTTAATGATCCCTGCCATAGAGGTGGTGTTCTAGTTTATTCACGAAACCCTCTATGAAGTGTGGAAGCTCCCACACAAAGAACCGCTTCGTCCGACAAAGAACCCTTGAGCTTGCCCCTTTTTTCCTGAGAGTGTATATCACCATGATTTTATTTATTTTTCTTCTTGTGGTTTTTACCTCACCCGTTTAAACATACTTGCTTCTTCGGATGGGTAATTTGTTCTTAAACGCCTTCTCGGGAGGCCTTGGCACAAAATGGCAGCGTGACGGCCATTTCCTGGCTCGATGGGGAATACACTCAGAATTTCAATGGGCTGAAATATAAGTAGACGCATTCATTAAATTTTTTCTGAATGCAGGCTTCTCAAAATCGCAATAGAAACTAAAGTTATGATAACAATAACAACTGCAGCGAGCAACCCCGGCCCCCGGGCACCATCTCTGAAAAGTGCGCTGGGTTTCTCTTTAACGAACGGCGTGAAGTTTGCTAACAGTCAAGAGCGTCGGTACCTCCAGACAGCCTCAGTACCATGGACTTTTACTCTGTTTCATCCGCTTTAATAGCTCCCTTCCAGGGAGAGCAGACTCCGGTGCGAAAACAGCATCCACTCGGGAGTTTGGAGCGACGGGAATTTCGCCGGAAGCGTGCGGGGGTGCGATCCCGCTCGTCGAGAGCAGTGGAGAGGGGCGGGAAAATGTCACGGAAAGGTTTTTTGGGAGTGAATGTGGGAGTGACTCAGGCTCGCCGGGGGAGCGGAGTCGCCCTTCCTCCCCGTAAAGAGCAGAGCGCCGTCTCAGCCTTTTCACGCCAGACAGTCTTGTTCTTTAATTAACCGTGTTTTAAAGAATACAGGATTCTTTTGTGCGCACCCATTAGCACCATTGTCAAGATAAATCTTTGTACAGGGATCCCTTTGTTCTTTCTGTCTTGGTGAATATCTTTTAATTTATTGTATTATTCGATTTCCCCACCGCCTTGTTTTTTTTTGTGAGTTTGGGAATGGGCTTTGCGCATCCTTTCAGTGCCACCTAGTGGTGCAAATTATTCACTGCAGGTCTGAGGAAAATCAGTGACCTCCCTCACAAGTCTTCTTCGGTTTCGTTCAAAAGCAGCAGCGCACGTACGACACTGAAAAAGCAGCCGCGCGTTCCTGCGCGAGATTAATGTCGGCGTTTCTCCTCCCTTACCTGTCGAACTTTCCCAGGTGCTGCTCCAGCTCTGTGATGCGGCGTAGCTTGTGCAGGAACCACTTGTCGATCGCCGTGAGCTGGTGAATCTGCTCCACGCTGACACCGCTGTGAAGGGCCTGGGGTGTAAGAGAAGAAAGGAGAAAAACTACAACTCCCACTGCTCTTTATTAGGTAGACCTGTCCACCAGCTTGTTAATGCAAATATTGAATCAGCCAATCATGTGGCAGCAACCAAATACATAAAAGCATGCCGATGGTGGTCAAGAGGTTCAGCTGTTGTTCAGACCAAATGTTAGAATGGGGATGAAATGTGATCTAAGTGACTTTGACCGTGGAATGATTGTTGGTGCCAGACAGGGTGGATTGAGTATCTCAGAAACTGCTGATCTCCGGGGATATTCACGCACATCAGTCTCTTGAGTTTACAGAGAATGGTGCAAATAACAAAACACATCCAGTGAGCAGCAGTTCTGTGGGCAAAAACACGCTGTTAATGAGAGAGGTCAGAAGAGAATGGGCCAGACTGGTCAAAAGCTGACAGGAAGGTGACAGTATAATAACCACACATTACAACAGTGGTATGCAGAAGAGCATCTCTGAACACACAACGCATAAAATCTCTAAGTGGATAGGCTACAGCAGCAGAAGAACAATAAGTAAAAAAAATACCTAATAAAGTGCTCACTGAGTGTATATGACTCACTGCAATACGGCTAAAAACCTCACTCTGCATCCCACTGATTGGCCACTCAACTGGCGGCGCCTCTCGCATGTTAATCGCAGGCAGTGAGCCAGCCCAGGCTCCGCCCCTCCAGAACTACCCTTAGATGCACCGTTGCCGTGGCGCAGAGGGTTTCCGAGGCCCTCAGCCAATCAGCGCGGGGCAATCGACAGCCCGTGAAGTAATGGGAGACATAACCAGCTCAGAATGAAATTACCCGCCCAGGGAAAGAGGTGATATTACAGTAGAAGTATTGCAGGGATAACCTTGAGAGTTATTGATGTTTTTCAGAGTAATATGATTTGGCCCATTACTTCTAAATAAATCTGCCAGCATCAATAATTTCATTTCGACACTTGTGAGATATTCCCTTCTCAGACTGCAGAAGGCTGCTTGTTTTATTTTTTTTGCATTTATTTATTTCTGTTCTGAGGTGATATCTTCAAGGAGAGTTTTTTTTTTTTTTTTTTTTAAGGTGCAATAACACTGCCCAGCGTTCTCAGGTTGGTCTGTTACTAGGGTTACCATGTGATGGGCGGTTGAACAAAGACAGAAAACTGTCCCCAGACAGAGACAACAATGCACCTGTCTTTTTCTATTAGCATCAGAAATTGGCACAAGTCGTTCTCATTTCCCTGTCCGACACCGTCTAGCTCCGAAGGTCCTTCTTAATAAAGAGCAATCTCCGGCTAAGTGGCACACTCAGATTAAAAGACAATTAAGCCATTTAGCGATACAGTATGTGTCTTGAATCAAGGCCGATCTGACAAATTAAACACTACGCTAATCGCTTAGCGGGGACTGGAGTGCGTTGGCCCATCTCTGGGTAAAACTGGGCCTGTTTATTTTTTGAGGGGTGGGTAGGGACCAGACCTGGGTCAAGTACGTCATTGTTTAGCATTCAAATACTTTCATACTCTTTCCTGAGCTTGTCAGTTGCATTGTAACTTTTGAAATACTCTCAAACCCCGCCTTCTCGTCCTCATGGTTGGCTGAATTCCACCAATTGTGCAAGTATTTGAATCCAAAACAATAATGAATTTGACCAATGTCTGGTAGGGACATGTTCTTGGGGGGTTGGTGGGGTGAAAGGCCTAACCTTTGCCACGGAGAAGATTCAGGAGCGATATGTTCTTTGAGTCATGACTGAGATGACAGATTCAACACTATGCCAAAGGCTTAGCAGTCATAATTGGTCATAATTGGACATGGTGGTGGAGGGGGCGTGTTGTTGGGGGGTGAAAGGCCTAACCTTTGCCAGGGAGAAGATTCAGGAGCGATATGTTCTTTGAGTCATGACTGAGATGACAGATTCAACACTATGCGAAAGGTTTAGCAGTGACTGTAGAGTTTTGTCACTGGTCATAATTGGACATGGTGGTGGAGGGGGGGTGTTGTTGGGGGTTAAAAGGCCCCACCTTTGCCAGGGAGAAGATTCGGGTGCTGGAGGGCACTGCCAGGTCCCGCTGCAGGTCCTGCTGGGCTTCCCAGGCTTTCTTGAGGGGCAGATGGGGCACGAAACCGTCCACCGAGGGGTGGCACATCCTCAGGGCCTTCTGGATGCTCTCCTCAAAGGTGCGCCCCACTGCCATCACCTAGGAGACGCAGAAACATTACACCAACCTTCAGGGTCCCAGTCAAACACTTTAGCCAGTAGGCTACAGACTGCCCCCAGATATTCTTCTCATTAGACACTTTTACCCAAAGCAGCATACAGGACTATGAATGCATACACTGTTTCAGCATATGTAAATTGCTTCAGTGTAGTTGTACAAAATGGATGCTAAATAAAAATGTGAAAAGTTGTGTAGCTCTGGACAAAGAGTGTCTGCTAAATTCAAGTTATTCGGCTACTAAAAACATGGCTCATGGCTGACATGATTAGCACTGATCAGAGATCAGTGGATCAGGCTGCAGTCGCCCCCCCGGGTGTGACTCAGGGCATGTGTGTGACTCAGGGGGTGTGTGCGTGACTCAGGGGGTGTGTGTGTGTGACTCGGGGGTGTGTGTGTGACTCGGGGGTGTGTGTGTGACTCAGGGTGTGTGTGTGTGTATCTGGGGGTGTGTGTGTGACTCGGGGGTGTGTGCGTGACTCTGGGGGTGTGTGCGTGACTCTGGGGGTGTGTGCGTGACTCGGGGGTGTGTGTGTGACTCGGGGGGGTGTGTGTGACTCAGGGGGTGTGTGCATGACTCAGGGCGTGTGTGTGTGTGACTCAGGGGGTGTGTGTGTGACTCGGGGGGTGTGTGTGTGACTCGGGGGTGTGTGTGTGACTCAGGGGGTGTGTGTGTGACTCGGGGGGTGTGTGTGTGACTCGGGGGTGTGTGCGTGACTCTGGGGGTGTGTGCGTGACTCGGGGGTGTGTGTGTGACTCGGGGGGGTGTGTGTGTGTGACTCAGGGGGTGTGTGTGTGACTCGGGGGTGTGTGTGTGTGACTCAGGGGGTGTGTGTGTGGCTCAGGGGGTGTGTGTGACTCGGGGTGTGTGTGTGACTCGGGGTGTGTGTGTGACTCGGGGTGTGTGTGTGACTCGGGGTGTGTGTGTGACTCAGGGTGTGTGCGTGACTCGGGGTGTGTGCGTGACTCAGGGGGTGTGTGTGACTCAGGGTGTGTGCGTGACTCGGGGTGTGTGCGTGACTCAGGGTGTGTGTGTGACTCGGGCCCCCCCCCCCCCCCTCACCTCCCCCACACTCTTCATGGCACTGCCGATCTCGCGCGACATGCCGTGGAAGCGGTCCAGGTCCCAGCGGGGGACCTTGGTGACGATGTAGTCCAGGCTGGGCTCGAAGCAGGCCGTGGTCTTCTCCGACACGGCGTTCCTGATCCCCGGGAGCAGGATGCCGAGGGCCAGCTTCGCCGCCACGAAGGCCAGGGGGTACCTGAGGACGCGCGGGCGGTCGATGAAACCCTCCTCACAGTCAGACGCGGAGACCCACAGCGCTCTCTCAGAGCTGTCGAGAAGGGGCACGGCGAAGCGAGCCACCGCCCGAGAAACGCTACTGCTTTTATTGATCTCTTTCCCTGCTTGTGTACCGACCATCCCCTCTTTATCTCCCCCCTCCATCCATCCATCCTTTTATGTGTTTCTCTGCACAGATGGCTCTGTGACAGTGGGGCTGCACACCAGCCAGCTAACATCAGCAAACCATAATGAACACATTATCCCACGCCGTATGTGTGTCTGGTTCAAGCCCCAGTGCAGCCACCATAAAATCAATGCAGCTGTTGGGCCCTTGAGCAAGGCCCTGAACCCCACATTGCTCCAGGGGGGATTGTCCCCTGCTCAGTCAAATCAACTGTAAGCCACTTTGGATAAAAGTGTCAGCTAAATAACAGTAATGTCCGTAATTAACATTATCAGAGCCATGCAGTACATTACAGTAGTAAACTTGAACAAGCAGATGGCATCTCTTTAACAGTGCCTGCACTGATGATGTGGGCATTTCTCTCTGTATACACGAGGGAATTTGAACTTCCCCCATCTGGGAGATAATTCTGTGTCCCTCAGATCTAAAGCAACAGACACACACTTTTATTTCATCTTCCATGAACAGCAGAGAGAGCTGGAGGCTTTTCTCAAATTCTCAAAGTCCATCGACTGTCAGTTAGAGTTGATAGACAGCTAGAGCCGCCGTTTAGACTTCCTGTTTCTTGTTCCGTATTTATTTATTTATTTACATAATTTTGGTGCAATACGCGGGGCTGCACCGTTCCCACCCGCGTTTTTGGAAAGTCCAATTATCTGCGAGCAGAGGCGCGTTCATGCGTGCGCCCCCGGGTGGATCGGGGAGAGGCGCAGACATCTGTGGTTCTCCTCCCAAACGTGCGGTTCTGCCAGCTGCTCTTTATCACACCGCAGACCGCAGCCAAACCCGCTGAGCCGAGCCAGAGAAAGAGCCTTCATACGCGGTTCTGACAGGCGGTCCGCGGGCCCCGGACCAGCCAGCGCCGGCCCCTGAGGAGCCATGAAACACAGACCCCCATCCAGTGAACCCTGCCAGACCCCCATCATTACGCACTGCCCTATGGAGCTACCGCTCACACCTGGCACCTGGCTGCCCCTGTACCTCCATATCTCACCGCTATAATTAGCCGTGTGTATGCCAAAGGTTAGAGCTGCACTTATGCCTGTAGCGTAGCATAGCGGTTAAGGTACATGACTGGGACTCGCAAGGTCGCTGGCTCGATCCCCGGCGTAGCCACAATAAGATCAGCACAGCCGTCGGGCCCTTGAGCAAGGCCCTTAACCCTGCATTGCTCCAGGGGAGGATTTTCACCTGCTTAGCATAATCAACTATACGTAGCTCTGGATAAGAGCGTCTGCCAAATGCCATTAATGTAATGGGTTCAGGTTTTATCTGCGCCATCACTCTAACACTTGGAACTGTATCCTCTCGGGTCTTCAGTGCACTTGTCCCTGGTCATGATTTGCACTATATAAATGGTAAATGGCAGGCATTTATATAGCGCCTTTATCCAAAGCGCTGTACAATTGATGCTTCTCCATTCACCCATTCATACACACACTCACACACCGACGGCGATTGGCTGCCATGCAAGGCCCCGACCAGCTCGTCAGGAGCATTTGGGGGTTAGGGGTCTTGCTCAAGGACACCTCGACACAGCCCGGGCGGGGGATCGAACCGGCAACCCTCCGACCGCCAGACGACTGCTCTTACTGCCTGAGCCACGTCGCCCCTATATTGTACGTCGCTCTGGATACGAGCGCCTGATAAATGACTGTAATGCGGGGTTTGCTCTTCCGGAGAGTATTTCACAGGTTCAAATGCACCAGACAAGCTCAGTCAAGCGTGGTAAAGTACTTAAAGGCAAACAATTACGTATTCGACCCAGGTCTGGAACAGTGCAGTGTAACCAGTTAAAAGGGACCGCGTTGAGACCAAAGGATGAAATAGTTCCTGCATGCTATGAGCGGGCAGCCCTCATTTCTTCCAGCTGCGCTTACTTTCCCAGAAGTTTGTTTCAGAGTTAAGGCGAGCGTGTAAATCTTCTAGCAGCGAGTGAAAGGACAGCAAACGTACATTACTGCCTTGTTCTCAGCCGTGCGTCAAAGTTACTCTCAGGCCGTTCTCAGACCTGAAGCTTGCGGAGACGTTCAACTCTAACGCTAACAACCACGGTCCTTCAGGAAGATTTAGAGAAGTATCCCGACTCTTTTTCTGGGTGCACTGACAGGCCGAAGCAATTAATGTAGCAGTCATGGCAGAGGGATGTGAGAGACATCTTCATTGTTTTAGGCAATAGCCAAGAAATACTCGACTGACCTACAGTATACGACTCGGAAAGCAACTTTCATGGAGAAGACGTCGAAATTAGCCTCTACAAACGTGTCCCGGGTTTGCAGAGTGATGGGAACGGGTGATGCAGTCAAGACTTTGTTATCTTAACGAGACCGAATAAGGATTTTAGCATTCTGGCAACAGACACTCAAAACGAAAGCCCATCGAAGAAGGAAGAACGGGTGTCAGAGATTTCAACAAAGGCCAGACCGACTTCAAAACAGAAAAGTTAACCAAGTCCGACACGCAGTATCCCCAATATGCACTTGCACGGAATTGCAATTTTTCAAGGATGACCAGTGCTTGGAGAAATGTCGAGAAGTGGATAGTTTGAAAGCCAAAAACCTGCATTAATTTTTCAGAAGAAATTCTGAGGCGCATATCTTATCTTCCAAGGGAACAAAATGCTTGTGAATGGTGCCAGGAAGGGACAGACGTATAAACGGCACTCATGTGTAGATTGGGAGAACACAATTAACTAATTACATACTGTAATTAAGGGAAACACCATTCACTAATGGCCACATTCCCTCCCTGAAGCCTTGTTGTGAGCAATCCACTAATTAGGGATCAGAAAAGTATCAGGTACTGCAGGCGCAAAGCAATAATCAGAGATCAAAGAAAATGATCGAGTCAAGGCAGCTAGCGATTCTGATTGCGAAGTATATGGAGCACGGACGGTAGTTGTCAGGACCCTTAACAGTTATGGCTGCAATCAAGGAAATAAGCCCAAAGCAATGGAGCGATGCCATCAAGGATGTGCCTCCCACAGAAAAAACCCCACAGTGCAATAAGTTAGACCCGTTATTCGTTAGCGTAGCATAGTGAAACAAGCCAAACGGGCTTCGCTAATTGTCCATACAAAATGTTCAAAGGGTATTAGCCAGCCTGATTTTGCATACTGATTCAGACAAAATCAACACACAGTTGAGAAACAGAAAGTGTTCAGGCAAGAACGATCAGGATTTTAACTTTCAACACTCCTAACCCCACCCTCCCATGCCTTGTTAACCCTTTGAGGTACCCTAAACATGTGATTAGAATGTTCTTAACTGAACATTCCAACGCTGATGTAACAATCACCACCGTATTGTAGAAAGCAGTGGAGTTCTAGAACATCAGAATCTTAGGATTCTGAAAAATCATTCCAGGAAAAACTGTACTCTTGGGAAAGGGGCGAAGGTGGCGCGCCTCACCCCGTTGCCTTGGAGGCGAGGGCAGAGCTTCGCGACAGGCGGGCGTTGACCTCGATGATGCGGTACTCCAGGGAGGAAGGGTGCAGGGCGTACTGGATGTTGCACTCGCCCACGATGCCCAGGTGACGTACCACCTTGATGGCGGTCTCCCGCAGCATGTGGTACTCCTCGTTGGACAGGGTCTGGCTGGGCGCCACCACGATGGAGTCCCCTGAAGGGAGGAAGAGAGAGAGAGAGGAAGGGAGGGAGAGAGGAAGAGAGGGAGAGAGAATATGTAAGAGAAAGTTATAGAGCTTATGAAATTAGTTTGTCAACTGTATACAAGAACAGCGGTGCATCCTAATGAACCACATCATCATATATTTATTATATACCATGAGTTATAGCAAAAGCACTGTAAACCATTTGGCTAATGAAGTAATTGGAAGCAAACCAAAGCAACTTGAAGCTAAGCAATTGTTCTGTGTGTTGATCAGTTGCAAACATCTTCTATGCCATACTAAGCTTGTCTGGTGTATTGGAACCAATGGATTATAATCAAAACGAGTGAAATCTGCCTTTTGGTCCTCTTTGTTGGCTCATTGGCACCTAGGCAAGATCAATCGAGCACAGGGAAGGGTTTACGTATTTGACCCAGGTCTGATGTTGTGGATGGGACTGTAGCTTGCGGCGGGCAGTCAGATCTACGGGGATGGGAGCAGCAGCACCTGTATGGATGCCCAGAGGGTCAAAGTTCTCCATGTTGCAGACGGTGACGCAGTTGTCGGCCACGTCCCGGACCACCTCGTACTCCACCTCCTTCCAGCCCAGCAGAGACTTCTCCACCAGGATCTGACAGCTCACAGCCAGGGCCTGAGACAGACCCAGGAGGCACTCAGGACAAGGCCTCCGGCCAACACTCTCAGACACAGGGGTACAGTGGAGGTACAGAGGAGGTCCCAAAGTCTGAGACCACATTTTGCATTCTTTTCTAATTTAATACAAACCTTTTCATTACTAAATGATATTATCAGCATAACAATTGGAGTGAAATGTTAAACTTCACAACTGGCTTTTGTTAGTCTTCAAGTGCTCCCATAAATGTTCTCAGTGGGGTTTGAGGTCAGGTGATTGTGGATTGTGTAGCACTCCCTGCTCTTCTTTGGTCTTCAAGTAGATATTGCAAAGCTTTGAAGTAACTTTCATTTGTTTTAATCTTTTTTCAAAATCCTAAAACCTTCTGTTTACTTCCAGGATTACACAGATTTTCAATGTGGTCTCAGACTTTGGACCCCACTGTACATTTTCATTCTATTGCTGCCGGGACAGCTGTCGGAAACAGGAGGGCTGATTGCGGTTGCTATCTGAACGGAAAACGGAAACACGACTTCCTTAAAAACTAGAGTTACATCAGTTACTCAGACTGGACATTATATTCAGAGCAGGTTCTAAGCATAGGCGACATAGGCGATTGCCTAGGGCCTCATCTGTCTGGAGGGGCCCAAAGGTCCGTAAATTGCAAAACCCCCATGTGCCTGTATAGGACATAACTCAGAAAGGGGCCTCCACAGAAAATTTGGCTGAGGGACTCCAATAGTTTAGAACCGGCCCTGATTATATTGTCTGATCAGGAACACAAACCATCCATCCATCCATCCATTATCTGAACCCGCTTATCCTGATCAGGGTCGCAGGGGGGCTAGAGCCTATCCCAGCATACATTTGGCGAAAGGCAGGAATACACCCTGGACAGGTCGCCAGTCCATCGCAGGGCACACACACCATTCACTCACATACTCACACACTCACACACTCCCACACTCATACCGACAGGCAATTTAGACTCTCCAATCAGCCTAACCTGCATGTCTTTGGACTGTGGGAGGAAACCCACGCAGACACGGGGAGAACATGCAAACTCCGCACAGAGAGGCCCCGGCCGACGGGGATTCGAACCCAGGACCTCCTTGCTGTGAGGCAGCAGTGCTACCCACTGCACCATCCGTACAAAAACCTGACATTATAATAGGTCGAAAAATGGGAGTTCCAACGTCTGTAACTCAAGACTCATACAGTCATCGATCGGGTCTCGTCCACACGCCGTGTCTCAGAGTGAACGTGGGGTCCTGCTCACCTTCCTGGCCGTCTCCTCCAGCCTCTCCTTGTTATGGCAGAGGCCCGACCCCAGCCCCCCCAGGGCGTAGGCGGACCGGAGCATGACGGGGTACCCGATCTGATCCGCCGCTTTCAGGGCGTCCGCCACCTGCGGGGTACACGCCATGAAGCCTCGTGAACACGGCGCCTTTTCAAAATAACAACGTGCTGACCACTGGAATCTTAGCCATAGAGCACTGGTGCATTCTGCAGGCGGTGTCACAAACACTTTCAGCCGGAGTTCCACAGCTTGGCAGAGCCAAGGCTTCTGGGAAGTGGAGTTCCACAGCTTGACCGAGCCAAGGCTTCT
>NC_083762.1:78632643-78797643 GCF_963514075.1 Conger conger
CCTCTCTGTGTGGAGTTTGCATGTTGCATGTTGTTTGTCCCTGTGTTTGCGTGGGTTTCCTCCGGATACTCCGGTTTCCTCCCACAGTCCAAAGACTGCCCATAGGTATGAGTGTGTGAGTGAATGGTGTGTGTACCCTGCGATGGACTGGCGACCTGTCCAGAGTGTATTCTTGCCTTTCGCCCCAATGTATGCTGGGATAGGCTCCAGCCCCCCTGCGACCCTGTTCAGGATAAGCGGGTTAAGATAATGGATGGATGAACTTTTCTGTGTACCTCAGCGAATCCTGTTTTGAAAGGAGGCTACAGTAACTCAGTGACTTAAATGGCTGTCCAATGAATGTGAAACGTTTTAAATGGAGGACTAAAATCCACAGCCTGTGGCCCATGCAGTATGTATAACTGATAAATCAATTATGTAATAAACGTTTGAAAATAAGCAAGAAGAAGATAAACACCTGGGACTAAGATAGATACCTTTTGAATTATACAATGCATATTTTCCGGTGCTGGAACCGTATGCCATGACCTCTATTTTTTATTTTGTGGTTTGTTGCGTGTTTCGTGTTTCATGACTATCCTGATTCTAAAATATTCAGTGCCCGAGGCTGAATCATGAGGCAAAGGTCCGGCGATGTGATTCAGATTACGGTGTACCAAACAGCCACTATGCCTGCTAACAGAGACTATTTTATGCATTAAAACAGCTCCTGGAAACGCAAATTACAAACGGCTCTGTTTGCAGTGGCAACGTGGACGTCACTTCACACTTCCTCAAGCTGCACCTTGTAGATGCATCTCCGGAATCTTCAGTTATTTCTTAGTCAATATTTTTTCTCAAATAACACCCCTTGTGTGTTCGATATTTTGTAAAATTATTATTGAAACAATACTGCACCACATAGCACATATTTAAATCAATCCGCACTCTTAAATAAACGATTGGAGCCTCGGCACACAGCGCTAATAACATCAAGTGGAAAATGGGGGCCTTGGGGCCCTTATAATACTTATAATACTTGGCTTTCTCTGGTTGTCAAAAAAATATCAATATTGTCTTAAGCAAGCTTGTGTGATCGTCGTTGTGCCAGGCTGGGTATCTCTCCCTCCTCAAGGGCAATTTATTAGGAATACCTGTACACCAGCTTGTTAATGCAGACGTGGTCAAGAGGTTCAGCTGTTTTTCTGACCAAATGTCAGAATAGGGATGAGGTGTGACGATGTTGTTTTTTTTATATGTCCCAAAGTATATATTTAGGTTGTTATTCAAGTAGATACAAATGTGCATTTTGAAATAAATAAATAACTTTTGACACAATACTTTATTTTGGTTTTGTTTTTCAAGATCTTTTCCCAGGAGTTTGACTTTTATGCCCGGTTGGCAGATGTCCTCTGGGACATTAATATAAATAAAACATTTGATGTTTCAACATGTCTTTTTCTGTTTGCAAGATTTGGATCTTGTGATGCATTGGTGTTTTTCTTGATTTATGACTCAAGGGTAAAATCTTTACTAAACAGGCTACATTTCTGAGTGGATTATGTGTGTTTCTAAGCACGGGGCTTCGAAGCGGCTCTGTTTGTTTTGTGGAAGTAAACTCAGCATTCCCTTTCAGAAATGACAAATAGGCAGGCATCCTCCATGTCTCACAGAATTGCAATAGTCTGTAATTTCTTGGTCCTGACCAATACATAATTCTGCTGATGAAAACCAGAAGATAGATAGCGTACTCAGACTTATGGGGATACCTTATGTCTCAAAAGTGATTTTTTATTTTTTCCATTTTTTTGGTTTGCTATGTTTAATGCATAATTCATCCCATATGTGAAGCGGGTATTGCTTATCTTAATCAATCAATTTCATTTTATAATAATTGTATTACAATGTCCTTCACTGATACCGTCTTCCAGTGTGAACATACAGCTGAATTGCCGAGTTACTGAAGTTATGATCGCAGTGCTCTTCTTGAGAATCAATCCACTAGCTCTGTGGGCCAGAAACCAGTCCTGAATTATCATCCCACTGTGATACCTTCTATATGGTTTATTTTTATCTCATAGTGTGTACTCGTCAGATTGTAAGATATTATAATACGACTAGTACAATGACCCTACACACACACACACATACTCATACACACACACCCACACACACACCTACCCACACACACACACACTCACACACACTCACACACACACACACCCCCAACCACACACACACCCACACACACACCTACCCACACTCACTCACACACACACACACACACTCACACACACACACACACCCACCCACACACACACACACACACACACACCCCCAACCACACACACACCCACACACACACCTACCCACACTCACTCACACACACACACACACACTCACACACACACCCACCCACACACACACACACACACACACACCTACACACACACACACACACACACACACTCCTGATGAGCAGGTTGGTGCCTTGCATGGCAGCCAATCGCTGTGGGTGTGTGAGTGTGCGTATGAATGGGTGAATGACGAGCATCAATTGTACAGCGCTTTGGATAAAGGCACATCGAAAAAATGCCAACCATCTGAGCAGAAGAGCATTTTCCCGGTCAAACCCTTCCCCCCGTGTCATCAAGAATGTAAGAATTGGTTGTCAAGTGGCTCACCCTGCTGAAGTGCTGTTATGCATTGCAGAGATGCACCTCATCATCGAGCGTTAAATCCCGACTGTGGCTCTGCTGACCGTGGTTGGCTGTCCCACAGGGCAGAGGGAAAATGACTGAAGTGTTAATGGGGAATTTACATGGGCAAAATGAATTAAATAGTAAAGATAATGTCTGCAAAAATGACTGTTATTGTAATCCTAGTGCATCATAAATGCGTATTTTCAATTAACCATTCGGCCTTTCATAAAATTATGACATTATTCGTCTTTATTATTAAAACATGGAAACACAGCTTCTGTTAAAGTGTACACTATGGGTTTTTTTTTTGTTTTGCCACACATCTTTATTTAAACTTCATAGTTGCTGAATACAGATACTCTTCACAGAAGACCAGCCAAGGTAACCCTTAAAAATACAAATACAAATAAATAAAATTTGTCCTCTTCATTACCAATACAGTTGTGCCTGGTCTATTCATTATCTCAGCAGAGCAGTCACAAAGAAACAAACAGATGAATAAGTCCATTCAAGATGTTTTGGGAGTTGTTATATTTTTGGTTTTGTATTGTCTTGTAATGAGTCAATCCTCCAGTCATAACCTGATTATTACATTTTTGTGAGCTTTTATAATGTAAAAGCAAGACCCAGAATGATATTTAGCCCGATAATATCTACATTTCATTAACTTGCTTTATGACATTTAAGTCATGAAATGATTACCTTTCATAATAACCACCTTTAGAATCCAACAGTCTCCTTGGGACTGAGTTATGGTGATAACAGATTTACACCGTGCAGAAGTGCACCTCCCAATCAGAAAGCAGTAAAATAACAGAGATAGCAATGTACTGACAATAGACAGAATCTTTCAAAAAAAATATTAATATTATTTGAAAAAGATTGTAGAAGTGATACCATTTAAAGGAACAGCAAGAACTAGTAGCATCAAGAAAAGAAATGACATTTTCCATGAATTATAATATAAAAATACAAGCTAAAATAGATGATTTTAAGATTTGTCTGACAGTTTCACATTTTCACACCACTCTAATGGTACTAGCTCCACTATATTCACTGTATTCCTCCGGGTACTCCGGTTTCCTCCCACAGTCCAAAGACATTCAGTTCAGGTTAATTAGAGAGTCTAAATTATTCCTAGGTATGAGTGTGTGAGTGCATGGTGTGTGTGTGTGTGTGTGTGTGTGTATGTGTGCTTTGGGATGGATTGGTGACCTGAGATGTCCAGGGTATGTTCTGGCTTCTGCCCAATGCATGCTGGGATAGGCTCCAGCACCCCCTGTGACCTAGACCAGAGGTGTGTTCAAGATCGCAAACATTAGCTAACGTTAGTTAATATTCAAGCTTTTTTCTGTTTGCCACAGACTATTTGAAAAGGTAGAGTGCCGCTAACAGAAATGGCTGCCGATGGTGAAGACACTGAGAGAACAAAAGCTGACAATTATTTGGCTGTCATGATACACTTTAATAATTTCAGAATTTCTTCTTACCTTAAAAAATTAATCACAGACAAGCAACGAATCAGCTAGCTGGCATTGTTACGTCTAAGTCGCATCCATTTGTATTGAAAATGGGTCGGTGTCAAACTAAATGGAAAATTAGTCCAGTTACTTTTAGCTGCCTTGAACGCACCTCGTCGTTCGTACGCGGGGTAGATGACGGATGGATGGATTGATGGATATTTGCTGTGTCTCTGCTCTCCCTCTGCCCCCCTCCTCATGCAGGTTTAATCGTGGGGACCCTCGCTGTGTGCTGGATCCCCAATCAGATCCGGCGCCTCATGACCGCGGCCCTGCCCAAGACCAGCTGGACGACGCCGTACTTCAAGGCCTACCTGTACCTGCACCCGGTCGCCGACACCTTCTTCTACCTGAGCTCCGTCCTGAACCCCTTCCTGTACAACCTGTCCTCCCGCCAGTTCCGCCAGGTGTTCCTGCAGGTGCTGCGCTGTCACCTGACCATCGAGCACGTCAACAGGAGGACGCTGGCGGGCAAGGCCGCGGCCGCCAACTCCACCCGCTCCGCCCGCCCCCTGGTCCTCCGGTCGTTCCGGCGCGCGCGTGCCACCAGCGAAGAAGAAAAGCCCGTCAGCCTCACCACGTTCCAAAGCCCCGGTGCCGCCGCCTCTTGCCCTCTGAACTCTGACGACTCGTCGAATCCGGACCGAAGCGCTACGCAGCGTCACAACGTCGACGAGTCTGAAATCTGAACATAAATGTGCTCTCGGTTCCTCCAGTGATTTTAAACAAAAATATTTGTTTGGCTGCGCTGACTACAGTATGCAATCCATACTGTACTCACCCTGGTCTCAGGGAAGCAGAACAGACCCCCGGGACCAGGGTTAGGACCCGCATGAGCCTCACCCTGGTCTCGGGGAAGCAGAATAGACCCCCAGGACCAGGGTTAGGACCCACATGAGCCTCACCCTGGTCTCGGGGAAGCAGAATAGACCCCCAGGACCACTTGAGGTCGCATTTGATTGTGGTCGCATTTTGCAATATACATGAATAAAATTTTTAATCTCTTTAAAAACCATGATTCGATTGGAATGACAAATGTCACTGTCACTACAGGAGAGGAAGCGGGTTCCCTTTTTGTTACGCCACGTGTGTATAATGTTACTCCAAAAGAGAGGCCTACATAGTGCCTTTCTGAACTGCATCGACATTCAGCCATCATAAAAAAGACCATTAGCGCTTCACAGGTTCACACACTGTGACTACAGTAGGGTTGTTGGGTTGCCGTAGTTTCTCAGATTTCTTTTTCTGAGTTCTGAGGGAAATATACACCAAGGACCAGTTTGATTGGCCATAAAAAAACATTTCACATGAAGTGGCAACAAGTGCCGATCCGTTTCAGGACTTTGTGCCAACTTTAGCGCTTACTTAATTAGCTCAATCACGTCTAGCTCTGACATTTGTATGAGCACCAGCTATAGCCAGAGACTACAAGTGTATCCTAAAGATTGTACTGTGCTCAAGTACACAAGAGTGACCCAGCATAGTTTATAGGATTGTCAGAAAACTAAAATTGAGGTGGTTGGTTGGAACAAAAACCTGCACACAGATCGGGCCTCCAGGACTGGAGTTGTAAAGACACATGCAAGCGCTTGTATTTTAGTGCTGCCTCCCCTGTAGTCTTTCATGAGCTGATCCATTCTTCATCCAACAGCTTAACAGTGACTTTTTTTTCTTTCTTTTTTTTTACAATTTTACAATGAACAATCATGTAACAATATAATAAGACTATAATACATTACATACTTTTGCATTTACAGTGCATTTACAAACATATCAGGACAACGTAAATGCGACCGTGATCAGGCCTTTAAGGGTAACGAGTTGTTTCAAGAAAATAATGATTTCAACAGCATGGAACAATTATGGGTGCATTTTACGCTTTGCTGAAGCAACCAATTCAAAATACAGAGTTCACATTTTGATGGGCTGGTTGATATCCTTTTCCCGTGGATTTTTATCTTTAATTCTTATGTCAGTACATGGCACTGATGAACATTAGAAGTGAAGTGGGTTTTTGCGTGAGCAGTAATCAGCGATGTTTTTCTCGTGCTCCTTGGTGAGACGTAATAACAGCAAATGTTCCTCAGCAGTACAAAACATCAAGTGCAATTTGGTAAGGAAAGCAACAGAAAATCGATCGCCACCTTTATACAAAGTAGATTTTCCAGTCCAACTCATAAACTGTTCTGTAGGTAAAACCTCACTCACAGATCATACAAAGGCTGTACAGCATTCTGGTTTCTTTCAGTGATTCAGTGAGCTACTCCATCTCAAACTCAAACAAAACCAAGTGAGTTCCAGGTCGTAATAAATTAAAGCTGTCAATCTCAAGGCTTTTATCTTTCTCCAAAATGAAAACGCTTCTCAGACTCGGAGATGATGAGGATCATCTGTATTAGAAATTGGTGCACACGGCTTCGTCTGCTATGAATGTTTCACTCAGTGGGAGGCATTCACATGACATCTAAAATGCCTTTCTTTACTTTATATTACATTTACTGAGTTTTTACTTTTGTTAAACAGGGACCTGACTTTTGTTAAATAAAAGTTGCCATGATAACTCTGAAATGGATGGACTGTAAGGGATTGTGATGATTTTGTCATTTGTATAGGCTTTCTATAATTGAGTCTGCTATCCCAAGTAATTCTTCACTGCTTGTGCAAATTTCATCCAATGTCTGCAGTGGGAAAATAATCGAAGTTTTGAACAGGAGTTGCAACAGCGTCCGTGTATGCGAGCAGCGCGTGAGCTTAAAACGCCAATCAGTCCATACGCTGTACAGCATGCTGTCACCAGGGCAGATTTCTATGGTACTTCCTTTCTATGGTACTTAAAACATTGGCGATAAGAGATCATATCTGTGACACGGAACCCAATCAAAACAGCAGGTGCATTAAGGCTTTTTTTTGTTTGTTTTTGTTTTTACACACACACACACACGCGCGCGCACACATACGGGAACACAAAGCGGAAAGTAAGGACAATAACTAGGACTCCCGCGGGACGGTCCGCAACACAGATGAGTCAAAGCGCGGAGGGACGGGAGTCGCGGTTAGGACGCCCCGTTTCCCGCATGCGGCGTGAGGCTGAGGGAACGGGGTCCGGCGCGGCAGGGCGCCTATGTGCCGAGCGTGAGCAGGGAGAGGAGGAAGAGGGCCGAGGTGGGTGCCGAGGGGGACGCCGCCGGGCGCGCCGCGGACGGGACGGGCCGTTTCTTCTGCCGCGGCCCGTTGCAGAGCGGCGTGTTGCAGCAGCTGATGCAGACGGAGTGCAGCTTGCCCGTGCAGAACTGCTGGTAGCCCGAGGAGGCGATGAGACACGCCCCTGAGGAGGCGCAGGATTTTCGGTAATGCACACCTGCAAGCACACAGACAGGCACACCGACCCCACGCGTTAGGCAGCACCTCTCCATTACATTACATGTCATTACATGTCATTTGGCAGATGCTTCTATCCAAAGCGACTTACAGTTGATTAGACTAAGCAAGAGATCCAATCCTCCCCTGGAGCAATGCAGGGTTAAGGGCCTTGCTCAAGGGCCCAACGGCTGTGCGGATCTTATTGTGGCTACACCGGGATTAGAACCACCGACCTTGTGGGTCCCAGTCATTTACATTAACCACTACGCTACACTCTCCCCACCCCTCCCCACCTCCCTGTAATCTCGAATTAGCTAGGTAAGCTGTTAATCGTAGTTAACGCACTTGTGTATTTCCCAATACTGTTCTCTTACTGTTTTTATCTCTGAGGTCACTTCTAGCCCCTGGAACTGTACTTCCCACTCACGCCCTCCTCTCCTCTCCCGCTCTGGATGAGAGCATCTGCCAAATGCCACGTCATGTTACATTACATTATTGGGCAGGGTTGGGCAGCCCTGCTCTAGCTGTTGAATGAGGTGTGCTTTGTTAGGGCTGGAGTGAAAACCTACAGGATGGTAGATCTCCAGGAACAGGGTTGGGCAGCCCTGCTCTAGCTGTTGAATGAGGGGTGCTTTGTTAGGGTTGGAGTGAAAACCTACAGGATGGTAGATCTCCAGGAACAGGGTTGGGCAGCCCTGCTCTAGCTGTTGAATGAGGGGTGCTTTGTTAGGGTTGGAGTGAAAACCTACAGGACGACAGATCCCCAGGAACAGGGTTGGGCAGCCCTGCTCTAGCTGTTGAATGAGGGGTGCTTTGTTAGGGTTGGAGTGAAAACCTACAGGACGACAGATCCCCAGGAACAGGGTTGGGCAGCCCTGCTCTAGCTGTTGAATGAGGGGTGCTTTGTTAGGGTTGGAGTGAAAACCTACAGGACGACAGATCCCCAGGAACAGGGTTGGGCAGCCCTGCTCTAGCTGTTGAATGAGGAGTGCTTTGTTAGGGTTGGAGTGAAAACCTACAGGATGGTAGATCTCCAGGAACAGGGTTGGGCAGCCCTGCTCTAGCTGTTGAATGAGGAGTGCTTTGTTAGGGTTGGAGTGAAAACCTACAGGACGGTAGATCTCCAGGAACAGGGTTGGGCAGCCCTGCTCTAGCTGTTGAATGAGGTGTGCTTTGTTAGGGTTGGAGTGAAAACCTACAGGACGACAGATCCCCAGGAACAGGGTTGGGCAGCCCTGCTCTAGCTGTTGAATGAGGAGTGCTTTGTTAGGGTTGGAGTGAAAACCTACAGGATGGTAGATCTCCAGGAACAGGGTTGGGCAGCCCTGCTCTATCTGTTGAATGAGGGGTGCTTTGTTAGGGTTGGAGTGAAAACCTACAGGATGGTAGATCTCCAGGAACAGGGTTGGGCAGCCCTGCTCTAGCTGTTGAATGAGGGGTGCTTTGTTAGGGTTGGAGTGAAAACCTACAGGACGACAGATCCCCAGGAACAGGGTTGGGCAGCCCTGCTCTAGCTGTTGAATGAGGGGTGCTTTGTTAGGGTTGGAGTGAAAACCTACAGGACGACAGATCCCCAGGAACAGGGTTGGGCAGCCCTGCTCTAGCTGTTGAATGAGGGGTGCTTTGTTAGGGTTGGAGTGAAAACCTTGGTAGACCTCCAGGAACAGGACTCAATCCAGGACCCACCTCATACACTTCTGTGACACATTTTGGCTCCGACCCACAGTTTAAGAAACCCTGACCCTCCCTGATAGAGGCTGCAGCCCGAGACCTGCTCGCATTCAGCACCTTATCTTTAATTTACATATAAATGCAAATGTAGCTTTTCATTGGCCAGTTAATTTAGACAAAGGCTGAGCTTGTAAAACCACGTTTTGAAGAAGAAGAAGAAAAAGGCAAACGCTTGCACATAATGTGTGAGGACAAATATCGATTGAATACAAGCCTTGTACATTCAGGAAAGCTAGCCCATGCTAAAACTAGCCACTCGATCCACCTTATCAATACCTTAATTATTGTCTTTATTGAACTAATTTAGTTTCCCTCTACAATCCTCAGTGTTTCAGAGGTTAAAAGAGCAGGACTGCAGTCCTCTAGGACCAGATCAAGTGGCTGTATCTCCAGCAGAACTGATGATGCAAGCGAGAGTTGCTTGACATTAGTTTTTCATAACCTTTTAATTAAGTATGATATTAATTAAACATATTAATAAAGCCTTCATGTGATATCCAATTCATGGTTTATTGGAACCTGAAGCTGAAAGCTTTTTGTGCTTTACTTCCCACAGCGCAATACAACATAAAGGTATTGCTAGTTTCCACTTTCAATCAAACCAATCCAGCCATTCGAACATACCAAAATTACATTATGTTACATTATAGAAATTCTACAATTACAAATTACTACTGTAAGTAGTAATCCATTTTTCAGTGCAAGATAAAACTATAGTAACTTCATAGGCAGTGGTAATACTGCTACAAACAATATAACCTGAGTTGAAACCTTCAGATGGTATTACTATGCACTCTAATCTAGTTTTTTGTTAAATTCTACACTTTTAAATTAATATACTGACATTTTCCAATTTGAGACAAAATTGTGCGACTTGCTAGGAATGGAACTGTGTTATTTGTTAATTTGTTACGGTCACTAAAAGCACTACACATACCTAGAGGAGGCTGCTCGACTCAAAGGGAACTAACAGAGAGACACTTCAGCAATCAGAGCACATCAAACGGGGCTTCACACAGGGACCTGAAAGATACCCCTGGGCTTGCCCGCCGAAATTTGCAATGCAACCGGGGACAAGGTTCCTAAAGCTCGCTCACCGGGGGTGCCCACTTCAGCCTCCCCAGATGGGAGGAACTAAATGAAAACCCCGACATACTGAAGTTTCATTATTTTGACTAAACTAAAGAGGGGAAAGCAGAAGAACTCGGGCAGAGTTGAGTGGAAGTGTGATAATGAGGTGGAGTCCACAGCAGGGCCTCAGTAGAGGTCTTTTGGTGAGACTACGGTGCACCAACCTATCGTAGAAACCGATGTTTATATGTAGAAACAGAATCAGTGATAATACAAATGGGTTTTTTTTTCTTTCATTAAATCCAAGGGACACATTGGGTGCTTGGGGCAAAAGGTATTTGTAGACCTTTCATTATAATTTTTCACAGATACACATGACATGACTTATGTCCGCCCATTCCTTCAATAGTGAATATGGGGCGACATTGGCTCAGGTGCTGAGAGCAGTCGTCTGGCAGTCGGAGGATTGTTGTCGGTTCGATCCCCCGCCCGGGCTGTGTCAAAGTGTCCCCGAGCAACACCTAACCCCCCCAAATGCTCCTGACGAGCTGGTCGGCGCCTTGCATGGCAGCCAATCGCCATTGGTGTGTGAGTGTGTGTATGAATGGGTGAATGAGAAGCATCAATTGTAGAGCGCTTTAGATAAAGGCGCTATATAAATGCCAACCATTTACCATAGCACAGTAATTGTGCAGGGATGGGGTGGTCTGGGGGTGGTGCGGTCTTTTCATGGCCCCCCAAAATCCCCAGCAGTGAATGCAAACCCCCCGACTCAGGCCTGGGTTTGATCAAAATTGTGTTCCTTTGGCTTAAAAAAAATGAACTCATTCAGTAACTACCACCAAATGCATCACGGCTACTATAACTCAACCAATAGTAATAAAAAAAATTTTTTTTTGTCATATTAATTTTCTTTAGCACCATTATCACCACAGTGTCCTAAGCTGTTTCACAGGGACACACTGCATAAGCATTATAATGCACAAGCCACAACGCTGACATAAATTCATTTGTTTTCATATCTTCCCCGTATAATTTCCCTACCTCCTGGAGCTGTAAGGTGCCGTGGTCCCTTGCTGATGAAATGCCCCCTCAGTAATAAATTAATTTGTATGTGGAGCTAGAAGTCATCCCTTATGGGGAATAAAGCTGAAAAGCACATCTACAATCCCAAGGTTGTCCAGGTTGCTTTTTCAAGTCAAAGCTCCACTGAATATTTCCTTGCCAATGATGAAGAACCAAATTTGACATGAAAGAGTGTGAAAGGGAAAAGATAGACACATACAGGACCGTATTTCTTTAAAGTTGTTAGTGCACCTTTTCCAGCTGACTGGGAGTGTGACAGTCAAAACACAGGCCTACAGAACAATGTCTTGCACTAGTCCCCAAGAATGAGGGACGGCACCCACAGTCAGCATGCAATTACTGCTTCAGTTGACCGCAATTTAGTCCTGCAGGAGCAACAATACGTCAGCCGGCTAATTCCCAGGGGCGGCATGGGCCTCTCCCTCTCAGTCTCTTTATTACCGAGATTAAAGTCATCCTGGAGGGTTTTAAAATGGAGGGCTACCTCATGTGTCTAGCTCCGCTCACAGAGCTGGAGTGGATGCCTGTATTCTGCAGCCCTGGGTGGGCCTGTGATATCATAACAATCATCTGCACTCAAAAAAATTAGTCATTGGATATGGGCAAAAAATAATAAATATGGACAGTTGGTTGCACACAGTAGGATCTCATTGTGGCCACACTGGGGCTTGAACCACCAACCGTCCAGGTCCCAGTCAAACTCCTAGCCATCATTACATTACATTACATTAATGGTATTTGGCAGACACTCTTATCCAGAGCGACGTACAGTTGATTAGACTAAGCAGGAGACGATCCTCCCCTGGAGCAATGCAGGGTTAAGGTTCCTTGCTCAAGGGATCTTATTGTGGCTACACCGGGGATAGAACCACCGACCTTGCGGGTCCCAGTCATGTACCTTAACCACTACGCTACAGGCCTCTCTAGGCATCAGGCTATAGGCTGCCCTAACATGCGTAAGGGTAATTTTCTTCATTGATTCTTAATTGACAATGTGTCTTAACATAAAGACAATCACATGATTACAAATAACCTTTTAGTGATAATCCTTATTACTAGACCACTTTCTGAATTAAGTGCTTACTATGAGTCTTTCTCTGTCTCTCTCCAGCAGACAGACAGCCTTTGACCTTAATGTCTTGGCTTCTCAGCTAGCACATTCTGGTCTTACAGCAAGGTCAACAAGGGGTATTCAGAAGACGAAATACTGATAACTGTTCGTGGCCAGCTTCATGTCTTTTTGTTTTGGTAAAGCCCCCCCTTCTGGAAAAGTGTGTATAAGAGTCTTACTGTGTCTGATGCAAATCAGAAAGCCGGTAAGCTTTCTCACTTTCTGTCATTTCTTTGCAACTAAATACGAAAGTTAAACTGAAGAATAGCTATTGTTGTTTTTTACTGGATCTGTTTCATCAGACGATGCTCATCTGTGAAATGTTAAAAAAAGGGAATTTTCCCCTAACACATGGCACACAATTCCAGTGATACAGTAGTATACACACATTCCAACAATCCACTGGCTCAGAGCAAACAAATGAGACAATAACAATATATATATATATATATATATATATATATATATATATATATATATATAGAGAGAGAGAGAGAGAGAGAGAGAGAGAACACCTTCACCCTGGATAATTCAAGATGCAATGTTTCAACCAAGGATGTCTTCATTAGGAATACAGATCCTAGCAAGCAAACTCCAGAATCTAGATGTCTGGAGGGGTGGAAATCTAGGTTGTGAGACATTTTCACATAAACAGACTAGGTTAGTCCCCAATATAGCTCAGGTTTTTACCTGTATCTAGCCTGGATACAGCCTAATTGACTAGAAAGCTTTCACTCCTCAACCAAATGTAGCCGGGTTTTCACATGAACGCCGCTTCACAGACTTTTCAACGCAATACTGCATGTTTTAATTCCACTAGTCATGAAAAAAGGTGGCTATAATGCGTGCACAATATGTACTGTGTTGGGAATATCAATACAGTTAACTGGACAGGGACAATTACAGGGGAAATTAGTTTAAAATATTCAAGGCCATACAAACACAGAGTAACGCTATGGTGACGGTCCAGCCAGTCATAACCCCCACTGCCCAGGCAATAGGGACAGCGATGTGTTGCCCTGCCAGTCCCAGGATGGGAATGATAAGGAGAGCATGTCATGTAAGTGTAGCATGGTTAGCTCAGCTAGTTCGCTAGTAAGCACGGATGGTGCAGTGAAAGCTTGGACAAGTGAGAGGCTGGGGTTCAAGTCCCACCTCGGACTCAGGCAATTTCTCCCCTGTTACATAAGGCTTTACTTAAGCTGCTTTTACATTCTGTACAACTGCCATCTGCCACGATCGATAGGTTTATGAATAACTGTCCGCGGTGCCACCAAATGCATCATGTACAGTTATACACACGTATATTTCATCATTTGTGTGAACTGTAGGGGAGTTAATTTCATGGTAGTTTGCCGTAACTCCTACACTACCCACTTCTTCAGTGTGCTGCAAAGAAATCATGTATGACAGCCACGTTTAATTATCTGATATCCTTTCACTTAATACTAATTTGTTATTACTGTGTGCACTATTTTTTTTTCATCATAATAAAAAAATAAAATGTCATATGTATGCTTATTTGCATTAACCCCCCAGTGCTCAATCAACATCTGACTACTAATAGTAAGACTTAATATAGGTATGTAATTTATATACTATAGAACATAGATTTCTCCTGATATTATGGAATCTGCTTAGGTAGTAATTTAATTTTTTCACAGTGTAAAACGAAATTACATTAATATTGCTGTATCAGTGTTTGCGAAATGATATTTTAATGAAATTATTTGTTGTCTTTGGACGACACTCTTGGGAAATGGGAAAAGCAAAGCTTGTGGGTTTTTTTAATTCAGAATTTACACACAACGAATGCCTTCATATTTCATAAAATTCGATTATACTGCTGTTCCGTGCCACTAATAATATCATCGTAATGTACAAATTCATTATTGTGATACACGATGCTTTGCTGCAAATAAAGATAATTAGTTTGGCTCATATGCACATCACATTGAATCTAAAAGTATGCCATAATTAAGGACTACATTTGTGCGCTGTTGAATCATCCAAGATTACAAATTTGATTACGTCTCAGGCAGAAGGAATACGTGGTTTTAATTTGTGTGCATCACACCTTGTTTACTGCCACAGGGTAGCAATCCTATAGCCAGTGTGTTCCTCTTCTCTGCTATGAAATGCAGAGAGAGAGAGAGAGAGAGAGAGAGAGAGGGGAGAGAGAGGGTGAGAGAAGGAGAGAGAGGGAGAGAAGGAGAGAGAGAGGGGAGACAGAGAGAGGAGAGAGTGAGAGAGAGGGAGAGAGGGAGAGGGAGAGAAAGAGAGTGAGAGGGGGGAGAGAGAGAGGAGAGAGGAGAGAGAGAGATAGAGAGAGGAGAGAGAGTGAGAGAAAGAGAGAGAGAGGAGAGAGAGGGGGAGAGAGAATTGGGGGGGAAATATGCCTTTCAGAAGACTAACACTAGGGGAAAAAAAGTCACAGAACGTTAAGAAAATTGACATGGATGTCTGATTGCCTCCAGGAAGCTTGAGGATCGAGGTGGTGAATTGAAATTGTAGATAAATTGTTGTCACACAACTGAGACTGCTACTAGCACAGATAAATTGCTTAACCGGCCACAAGAATGAACACCTATCAGTGTCAGGAGCTTATGCAGTGTAACTGCCAAACAGAAATAAAAAACAGAGACTTGTTTAACACAATTATACTACTTCACATGTTTATATTTTTAAAAATAACATTTACGGTACATTCTCGTGATGACAACTTGCAATTTTGGAAGGCACTTGGATTCATGGGTACAACTGTCCAGAAGTGAGCAATTACCTCAATTATCAACAATTATACCAACTTTTCTAGTAAGTGCTTAAGTACAAAGAGATCCAGCAGAGATGTGGATTTGAATGGGAGTCTGAGGCTCCAGTCCAATACTGAAATGACAACGATAACGCTTGCCAGACGTGTTCCAATGCCTGAACTCCTTTCTGCCAGTCTCTCGCCACCTTGATGGTGCTCCCACCGCCAACAACCCTTCCTCCTAACCTGTTTTATCATATGCACCCAAAAACACCACGGCATATGCACATTCCTTATCTTTCCTTACATGAGATATCAACTTAGGCAACAACACGTAGAGGGCTGGTGTTGACAAATTATTTAAATGCAAAAACAATTCTACGGGCCAGACCTAGATTAAGCCTAAACTAAATCACAGTCTGAATGGATATTCTCCATAAGAAACTCAATTTAGTCCAGGACTAAGATTAATCTGGGTCTGAAACCGGCCCTATATATTGATAAATGCACTGCGAGTACGCTGAGTTGTGATCACATCTTCAGTTGTTCTTCTTCACTGGACAAGCTGGCGAAATAATTATTACAAAAACATACCCTTGCTCGTGACTTCTGCTGCTAAAAAAATCTCATTAAAATTCTATTAGGCCTTACAGTCAGCATGCAAATAGATTATTCATTATTCGCCTTCATTCAGTGCAACACCTGCAGAACCATTTTAGGTCATCTGCTCTTCCAAATGGAGCACATCACTGTGTCATATTGAATTAGCACACTCAGAGCTGAGGACAAATCCTGAAAGTAGCTAGATTGAATAGTCACCCTATCTCAGCAGGGAAAAAAACAAAAAAAAACATAGTCAGACTGTCCTAAATCCCTGAGTTACAGCCATTATGTGCTTGACTTTGATATTAAAAATGTCATTGTTTAGACGAAAGAATGGTTGTCCTGAGACCATTTATTACTGCTTGGTTTACACTGTTACATTTATTTTCTTGAATATGTTTTGCATGCTATTCCTTAGCTACTGTATCTGCTACTATGAACATTAACAGGCTATAACACATTAGAGAAATGTTTTGCTTGAGTCTAACATGTTTTATTAAAAAAAAAACAACAACCCATAAAACATTTCACACTTCAAAGCTGGCAAAGCTAGTATAGAGCAAAGATGGTTAAACAGAGACAAGGCTTTCAATCACCAGACGTTCCTGCTCCTTCTCTGATCAAATGAGTAATAGAATTTGGGTAGAACTATGAATAAGAAGAAATGGTCACAACAATATTTCTGGGAGCGCTAAGATTCTCCATTGTATGGTGACTTAATGATCAGCCCTCTATGTACATTTGCGATGGACAGAACATTGCACAGTATACCAACACGATGTGTGTGGTATGAACAGTAACGTCAAGCTTTGAGTTGTTGCTAGGGTGTGAACAAGTACGTGGACTTAATTTAATTTGTTTTACAATCTAATTAAGAGTCTGGTGATTTGAACATTATGATTTTTCTTTTTTTTTTTCAATTGATTTTATTGAGAAGGAATTTGTGAGGGTGGGTCAATATGAATATTTTAATGAATCACTTTTGCTTCCATCAGTGTAAGTGGGTGATGTTCAACGAGTGACAAATCTTTCATTCAAATGCACTCTAAATAATTATGTGTGTAATGGAAAAGGGACAGAACTCTAGTTCTAAACTCAAACTACAAAAACAAAAAACGTCAAAGCTCTAGCAGGCTTATCATCCGTGTGTGAACTGTCGTCTTCACTGGTCAGTGGATATTTAAAATGTCCGCTCAATTAAAGACGGGAACGTGGTGATAAATTATGACCCCCGCGCACTGCAACTAATTGTTATTGTACTCGCTTTCTGAGGTTTATTGATTTCTCTTTCTCAAAAGTTTAAATGGCATTATTAGCAAATAATTAGGCTTTCAAGACCAAATGGTAGAAAGGCCATTGTTTTATGCTTGTTAAATTGTTAGTCTTTTTTTTTTTACCTGAAGCGATTGACAGTCTCTCTAATTTCAGTCAAATTGCTCATACTGCTAATATTCCCTAGGCCTGTGTCCGTAGCCTCAAGCAAGGCCGACAATTGTGCTTTTCCGCTCAATACTGCAACATATTTTCTAATCGATATGTCTTCCACAGCATTCGCACATTCAATGCACATTAGGCACACTTATAAATCACCAGCTCCGATATGGCCAAAGTTGGTCTTTATCCATTTGCATTGTTTTTATCACGTTAATTCTGGGGTGTGTTTCACAAAGCAGAATTACTGAATTAGCTGGATAACTGCACTGAGTAAAACCCACAAAGCAGGATTACCGAGTTAGCTTGATAATTGCACTGAGTAAAACCCACAAAGCAGGATTACTGAATTAGCTGGATAACTGCACTGAGTAAAACCCACAAAGCAGGATTACTGAGTTAGCTGGATACCTGCACTGAGTAAAACCTGGAACCCTCCCAAATCTGGAACATGGGCTGATGTGAAAAGTTGTTCCTGGTTTAACTCAGTTATCCTGCTTCATGAAATACTTCCCAGGTCAATATGCTGCGGACGTTCATTGCGTAACATAGACGTGTTAATAATACCGGTTCCAAGTTCAAACCCACAAAAGCTTTTAAATATATGTTTTATCTTTATCTTTTTTTTTTCTCCACACTTTTTAATTGTGCCCCCGCTGTACCACCGAGGTCCACGGACCCGAGGCTCCACAGCTGAGGACGTTCAGCGGGCCTGCTGTGACAAATTCATTTTCAAAACCCATTTTCAATATCGAAAAAAAAAAAAGAATTTATTTTATTTGGTCAGTTAACGAGTTCAGCACTCCATGCGCACGTCACGTGCCATTAGAGACGGAGCGTTCACGGCCGCGCCGCGGTCCGAGTGCAAGGCAGAGGGTCTCAGGAGGGTCCTCTGTCGGGTTCAGGTTAGGTGAATGGGGCGGCGGGTCTATCTGGACCCAGAACTTTAGGGGACTGACCACAGGACCTCGGCCCTAGTCCAGAGGTGGGTGGGTAGAGATCGCAGAGCGGGGGTAGAGAGGTGGGCGTAGGTAATGAAGGAGGGGGGAGGGGGGGGTAGAGATCGCAGAGCGGGGGTAGAGAGGTGGGCGTAGGTAATGAAGGAGGAGGGGGTGGGGGGGTAGAGATCGCAGAGCGGGGGTAGAGAGGTGGGCGTAGGTAATGAAGGAGGGGGGGTGGGGGGGTAGAGATCGCAGAGCGGGGGTAGAGAGGTGGGCGTAGGTAATGAAGGAGGAGGGGGTGGGGGGGTAGAGATCGCAGAGCGGGGGTAGAGAGGTGGGCGTAGGTAATGAAGGGGGGGTAGAGATCGCAGAGAGGGGGTAGAGAGGTGGGCGTAGGTAATGAAGGGGGGGGTGGGGGAGTAGAGATCGCAGAGCGGGGGTAGAGAGGTGGGCGTAGGTAATGAAGGGGGGGTAGAGATCGCAGAGAGGGGGTAGAGAGGTGGGCGTAGGTAATGAAGGGGGGGGTGGGGGAGTAGAGATCGCAGAGCGGGGGTAGAGAGGTGGGCGTAGGTAATGAAGGAGGGGGGGTAGAGATCGCAGAGTGGGGGTAGAGAGGTGGGCGTAGGTAATGAAGGGGGGGGTGGGGGAGTAGAGATCGCAGAGCGGGGGTAGAGAGGTGGGCGTAGGTAATGAAGGAGGGGGGGTGGGGGGGGTAGAGATCGCAGAGCGGGGATAGAGAGGTGGGCGTAGGTAATGAAGGGGGGGGTGGGGGAGTAGAGATCGCAGAGTGGGGGTAGAGAGGTGGGCGTAGGTAATGAAGGAGGGGGGGTGGGGGGGTAGAGATCGCAGAGCGGGGGTAGAGAGGTGGGCGTAGGTAATGAAGGGGGGGGTGGGGGAGTAGAGATCGCAGAGTGGGGGTAGAGAGGAGGGCGTAGGTAATGAAGGAGGGGGGGTGGGGGGGTAGAGATCGCAGAGCGGGGGTAGAGAGGTGGGCGTAGGTAATGAAGGAGGGGGGGTGGGGGGGTAGAGATCGCAGAGCGGGGGTAGAGAGGTGGGCGTAGGTAATGAAGGAGGGGGGAGGGGGGGGTAGAGATCGCAGAGCGGGGGTAGAGAGGTGGGCGTAGGTAATGAAGGAGGGGGGTAGAGATCGCAGAGTGGGGGTAGAGAGGTGGGCGTAGGTAATGAAGGAGGGGGGGTGGGGGGGTAGAGATCGCAGAGTGGGGGTAGAGAGGTGGGCGTAGGTAATGAAGGGGGGGTAGAGATCGCAGAGAGGGGGTAGAGAGGTGGGCGTAGGTAATGAAGGGGGGGTGGGGGAGTAGAGATCGCAGAGCGGGGGTAGAGAGGTGGGCGTAGGTAATGAAGGAGGGGGGGTAGAGATCGCAGAGTGGGGGTAGAGAGGTGGGCGTAGGTAATGAAGGGGGGGGTGGGGGAGTAGAGATCGCAGAGCGGGGGTAGAGAGGTGGGCGTAGGTAATGAAGGAGGGGGGGTGGGGGGGGTAGAGATCGCAGAGCGGGGATAGAGAGGTGGGCGTAGGTAATGAAGGGGGGGGTGGGGGAGTAGAGATCGCAGAGTGGGGGTAGAGAGGTGGGCGTAGGTAATGAAGGAGGGGGGGTGGGGGGGTAGAGATCGCAGAGCGGGGGTAGAGAGGTGGGCGTAGGTAATGAAGGGGGGGGTGGGGGAGTAGAGATCGCAGAGCGGGGGTAGAGAGGTGGGCGTAGGTAATGAAGGGGGGGTGGGGGGGTAGAGATCGCAGAGCGGGGGTAGAGAGGTGGGCGTAGGTAATGAAAATGAATTCTAAAATATATACAGTAATCAGAGAGCTCAATTTTATAACATGTAATCCAAAATCTATACTTATAGGGCTCCAGCTATGGACATAATTAATTTAATAGCCAACAAGAGTTTAATAACTATATCTTTAACATTTCAAGTTTTAATACCCAAATATATGAAGCCAGGAGTATGCCCATAAGAAAAATAAAATAGCAATGCCACAGCAATGCCGCACCAAGTCACTTGAGGACATCAGAAAGGCTAAAAACAAAATGCTTCCACATACAAACGATCTAATTCTTATGCATATTACCCAAGTCTGGTATTAAGCCCCCATTTCCGAGTAATTCATATGTACACACATTTAACGAGCAGTCCCTGATATTCCCCTGCCTCATAACATTTCCCATCCCCACCCGAGACCCAAGACGACAAAACGTTAACCTTTATATAGCAGCAAAATGTAAATCCTGGGCTGAAATCTCTTCAACTGACTGCCTACACTTTATTCTGCAAGTTGCGCAGCCAAAAATAAATTATAATTCTGCAATCTTGAAGTCAAGCTACGATTTGAAAGGCTTTTGAGAGAATTCCAACAGGATGTAAAAATAACCAAACATCCCCCCCCCCCCCCCCCCCCCACCGACATATGAATAATTTCCGTGTGTCATTCAGACCAGATTCAGCTACTTTCAGCTGTTTTAGCTGCACAATCGTCACCACTTTTCATACCCCTATTCATGCCATAGTAATTTCACAGATTGCTGTTATTTGAGTATACCAAAGAAAATATATTATGGGTGGAAATCGAATCACAATTATGCTACCAAGGAATCTGAGGACACTTCTTTTAATTGCATCGATTTAAAGAAAAACACTCAGAAATCCCTGCTCCTTCCAATCGCTTGCTATTCAGACTTCCTCGCCGCGTAGCACTTAACTCCCAAGGGGAAATCAGTGAATTTATTTCTCCTCTCATCAAGTGCCACTTAGTGCAATTCCTCAGCAGAAACGTCCCTTGTCGAACGGATCACGGAGCAGATCGTCGAACAGACCGTCGAACACGCTCACCAGAGACCACATACTGAAGGGACAGGTTCAGTTCAGGTGTCTCGCACCACAACACTACGTTTTGTTTCCCTGTGCAATACTATCCTGCTTACGCACCCTGTTTCCGCAACAATAACTACAGTGAAGTGCTGTGTGTGCAGCTGAGGATGGCTTTGGGCCTCTGCATGCTGTAGCATCGCGCTGCAGGCTACTGCAAACACTTTGCATTGATATTTGATGCACCACATCAAAAGCACATTATATACCTGAGCATAACAATTAAACATTGGAGATTAGATATAATCTGCGTTGTCTTTCTTTGTTTGTTTTGTTGGAGAGACGATAAGAAGTTGTAAGCAGCACACTTTTGGTTATGCTTATGCACTTCTGGATCAGAGTGTTTCCATTTAAATGCCTGTAATGTAATGTAATGAAAATATACTGTACGTGTAAATATGGGCAGTTTGTTTAAATCTCATTATGTGAACGAAATATAACATAATTTCAGGGACATTTGCTGAAGAATGGGACATCCAGTAGTTGCACTGTTAGTAAATTACAGTACCCTGGGACGTCAGGAGGTTGATATTGTAAAATGCATTTTTTTTTTAAATCTCCAAAGCATCATGATTGCAGGTACTCGGCAATCAAGATGTTTTTGTCCCAGAATGCTACTGCAAGGTAGAAAATGACTGTGCCACTTCTGTGAGACATGAAGATTCTGCTGTGACTTTCGTTTGCAGTCAGTACTGTTCTGCGCTACAATGTTCTGCACTATCTCTCAATATTCATTTGTTTTTTTAATATGAGGCACATTCAGGTTTTAACCATCACTTCTGTCATCCACTGAAGTCACAAATATGTGGAAAATAATCACTAACAGAAAGTTATCTGCAGTCATTTCTTTTCAATCACACAAAATCAAAGATAACAACAGTTTAATTCTATTATATCTTGCTCTCTCTCTTGTACTCTACCTCTATCTCTCTGTCTCACACACATACACACACACTTTCATGAATATAAAGTCCTCCATCGCATCACACTTGTATTCAGTCATACACTCATGTTTACAGTGTATTCCTATTGAGAATTTCATTGTATTTGAGGGGTGCACTTAAAAAGCACTTTTTAAAAATGCATTGTAATATTAATGCAATAATCTGTACATATGCTCAAATAATTTATTCCCCACACATACTTTCAGAACCTTAGTGGTGGCAACATAAAGTAAGTACAAGTAAGTATTTTAGACATACCACTCTTTAAACATTAGTAAAATAATGTTACAACAGTTGCGGATACGCATGCACCAGTTCTCCGGGATTAAAATATTACAGTAAGATATTATGATATCTGAAGCCCCATGTCATGAACCTGTGCTTCAAGCTGTGCATCACTACACTAGAATAAAAAATACATACAACACAACCACTCACATTTTCATAAAAGTTACACTAACTGACCTCTCAAAAGACAGCAAAGCTAGCACAGGAAAGGCATGTATGTTTGTTCATTCTAATTCTTTCCCAGTCTACAGTATTTTTACGTTTGGCTTATAATAACTTCCTTGCAACTGAGCCGTGCAGTCCATCTACCAGAATAACCCTAAACATAGCTCTGCTAGAAGTCAGTGGTCCCTGGGACCCAACGTGTCTGCTGGGTTTTTTCTTATTTTGTCGAAGCCAATCTCTCGTGTTTAAGCCTGTGTCAATCCTCTTGTGTGGAAATGTGTTTAAGTTCTGCCATAATTGCGCGGTTAAACGTACTCTAACACAATGCAGGTTTGGCTTGCTGCCATTTTTGCTGTCAGCTATCTCCATTCATTTTACACAGATGGTTTCCGGTCTCCACACTCTCAGCAAATGGGACTCAGCTGATTGCACCTGTTAATTTCTAATTGAATCATGAGTCGGTCGAACCGACTGAGATCCCCTGGGATATGAATATGAGACATCTTTGGGGCACGCATAGCTATTTCCAGCATAATGTGGCTTTAAGGGGGTAAATTGTCATTTAATAGGATGTAGAAGTGTCCAATTAAGAACAATTAGCAGCTCAATACAGAGCCTGTCATTACGGTTGGGACAAGCGGCGTGTCCTTAGGACTTGGGTCAGGAGACACGAGTGCAAATGACGGACAGTTTAATTCACAAAGAGCATATCGCAACAGCATTTTGAAAGTTTCTTTTTGAAAGTTTTGCTTCAGGGGAACATGAAGCACAACACAAACAGAAGTAAGAATCCTACCATTTATATCAAAGCAACATTAGTCAGATCCCCCTAATTATGCAAAGTTATACTAATCTAGATTGATGCCAGACTTTAAGATAATCTACAGCTACTCATGGACACAAACCACACAGACAGTCACTCTCCTGTCACCATTTAAACGAGACTTTTGGACTCCCGTGGAGTTTTGACATCACAACGATATGCTACGTGCTTGGCACAGACAGCATTCAGCTCGCTGGAGCTAGCCATCCAATCAGACCAGAGGTTCATGGATACCAATGAGCCTTACAGACACAGTCACTAAAGCAGCCTGTTCTTGGTAAAGCTCCTGAGAGACGCGGGAGAATGGACATGTAAAACTGGACAGAGATTGATTTCGGTTCTTAAAACCACACAAACATCTTCTTGTGGACATCGGGATCTAAAATAAAAGGTGGAAATATGGGACGTTTAACCCTTAACATTCTGTATACTCCCCCTGTCCTAAGGGTCAAAAATGACCCGCCAACCCCTAAAATAAAGCAGCTGAATTTAATTTTCATTCATTGAATTCTACTTTGCCTGAAGACACAACCTGTTACTCATCACAAACTTTGTCATCAAATTTCAAGTTTAAGAAAGATCATTCAGGAGCATTACAACTCTCTCATTAACAACGCGTTTCTGCCCACGGAACATCTGCCCACGAACACCTGCTCACTCAATACATAATTTTTTTTCCACAAAATTCTCTGCAAAGTCTAGAGACTGTTGTGCGTGAAAATTACAGGAGGTCAGCAGTTAAACATAGCGTATTACCCTTAAGACAACACAAGGGTTAAGTACCTGAGACCAGCTGAGGCATCGCGCCTGCTTTGCATTTTGACCGGCACATAATTGCCAATGACACGACACACTTCTCACAATGTCTCTGCCGTGTCGTCGGCACAGCACGTAGCGTCCAGGAAACCTTCCGCAAGCGTTGTGAGAACGTTTTTTTGTTTCTCTTACCATCTTCCTTCACCAGCACCTCCTTCTGGCACATGTCCTGCACGTTGACGGTGCAGTTGACGATGAATTCCGGCGCGGAGCAGTCGTTGTGCTTCACCTCCTCACACTGGTAACACTGAATCTGCAAGGCGGGACCTGAAAGGAGGAAAGCTCACCTTCAGTTCGGATTTTATTTGTGCACGGCGCGTTCATTCGCATATTTGTACGTGTAAGGCTGTCCCAAATACGCTTTGCGGAGTAACAGAAGGGAGGACAAAGGTGAAATATCAGTGTTAAGCCACCAGATAGCATATGAGGTAAACAACTCTCTAGTGGGGGAAAAACCTGGCGACAGTTAAAAAAAAAAAAGATTTTATCAGGGGCAGTGCACATTAATCAACATTTCCAGTTTCCACGTCAATGTGCCAGAGTTAGCTAATGAGCTCATTTTCATCTGTCGTCCCTAACCTGCATGTCTTTGGACTGTGGGAGGAAACCGGAGTACCCGGAGGAAACCCACGCAGACACGGGGAGAACACACAAACTCCGCACAGAGAGGCCCCGGACGGGTCTCGAACCCAGGACCTTCTTGTTGCGAGGCAACAGTGCTGCAAGAAAAAAACTCCCCGATGGGAAGAAATCTGGAGAGGTACCCGGCTATAGGGGGATGCCCATCCTCCGCTGGCCCACAGGTTGAGGGAGGGATGTGCTGTAGAGTCTGGCGTACAGAGGGTAAGGGGGTGAATCGGCGGTGTTAAATTCTGGGCCGGAAAAGTGCATGAATTACAAACTGCATGAGCCACAGCAGTTTAGCATGCATTCGTGTTTGTCTTTAATTGTGCTGTAAATAAACGGGAATTGTTGTGATTTCATTCTTATTTCGTGCTTACGTTCGTTTTGTATATTGTAATAGCTTCAGTGGCTGGCTGCACCGGCCTTCTGGTGGTTTTGAGCCTGTGTGGTAGCAACCTCATGATACCTTACAAAACCTTACATTTGCTGTGAGGAAAGCCACTGTTTTGGTTTGGTGTGCAATACATCTTCTTGACCGTAGTCAATGTCATACCGTATGGCTGTGTCAAATAAGCAGCTACCGTTTTTTTAAAATAAAAAATAGAACCATAACAAGTATTTTGGTCTTATGTTTGGACTTATCTCTCTCATTTTGCTAAATGAGACAAAAAAAGTGTCAATATGATGAGATCATTTAACTCACGTCAACTCATTTGCCAATGGGGTAAGAAACCTGCTTTCATTTCACAAGCAAAAGCTTACTTAAAACAAGCTAATACTTTCTACTAGAGAGGGAAAAAAAGATATTTTAAGTCTCATTATGAGACTAAAACATTTACTGAGATGGATTGTTCTGCAATGAAAAGAGGACAGTGAGTTTGATGTGTGCAAACAGACAGAAACCCCGTCTCGTCAGGGAATGCTTTAGGATGGCATGATTAAACCCTCTCATCACCATAACTCCCGGAAGATAATGGATCTGAGAATGGCGCTGAACCTATTGATCAAAACGCACAGAACAAAGAACAGAGCGTATGGCCGTGCATCATATCTACATCAGCACCTCAGTGGCTTGCCTGAGTTCACTTTCCCAATTCAAATTAGCGGGTGACGTTGGCTATAGGGGCAACAGGAGCTCAGGCAGTAAGAGCAGTCGTATGGCAGTCGGAAGGTCGCCGAGTTCGATCCCGCCCTGGGTATGTCGAAGTGTCCCTGAGCAAGACACGGAACCCCTAAATGCTCCTGATGAACTGGTCTGTGCCTTGCATGGCAGCCTATTGCTGTTGGTGTGTGAGTGTGTGTATGAATGGGTGAATGAGAAGCTATATAAATTCCAACCATTTACCATTTACCAAGTCCTATGTTCTAGCGAGTCTGTGGTTCAGTTTAACAGGATTGTGGTTCGTCTTTATTGTATAATACATTTAAACTAGGGTTACTTAATAATGTCTCAGCTTGTCTGCAGTGGCTATTCTTCTGATAAGGTTTGACATCTTTATTATACTAATTTTCGAGACAAGGCTGTTAATGAAAAAAGGTCTACGTTTACTCTGAACATAATGGGCCTTTAATGAAAGAATGTAAGCTTTAAGGGCTTTATTGCTGAAATTATTAAGTAGTTAAGAGTATCAGATGAACAAGACTGAACTGAGTGTTTAGCATACTGAACACGACATCTTAAGTTCGGCTGTTGAATAATCTTACAAAGAATATAATGTGCCTAAATTCATTATTCAAAGTTAACATGGCACAATACTGTCAGAATGAATTCTCCCCGAGTGTCTGTGGTTGATGACTTGGGAATAGATGTTTTCTGCAAGACTAATCAGATATACTCACTCCTGTAATTCATTATAAATGTAATAAATCAATGACGATGGTGAGAAAACAAATGCCCTAAATATAAGTGGGTTTTTTAAAAATGTTTTATGTTGAGATTTCTCTTCTTACTAGACGCTGAATGCTATCGGAAGGAAGACCTACATGCAGATTTCATGCTCGATGTCTGCCAGAACTACAGCCTTCACTGTAAGCATAGTAGAAAACACATCTGTTGCCATGCCATTGCTTATCAAAATATCTTTTTTTTCGCAATATGTCTATTTCTGGAGGTAACTACGGATATCAAGTAACTCAATCAATTCTCTAACATCACATGCAATCATAAAGAGACTGAACATGAACAATAAACTAAACCGTTTCCATCAAAATGCAATTGTGTGCAAATATGGTTTATACTAGAAGTAATGTATTTACTTCAACAACAACAACAACGCTCCGGTTTATTTCTTCTAGATAGACAGATAGATAGATCATTGCATTTACATAGCACTTTTTTGAGACACTCAAAGCACTTTACAGTGATGAGGGGGAAACTCACCTCAACCACCAACAATGTGTAGCACCCAACTGGGTGATGCACGGCTGCCATTTTGCACGAGTGAGAAGTACTAAGAGTCACTGAGAATTTTAATTCTTAAAATGGTTGTGTTAATTAATTTTTGTATCTCGCTCTATTACGTCTGACTGCAATATAAAGTACACTCAGTGATCACTTTATGAGGTAGACCAGTACAACAGTTTGTTAATGCAAATATTTTATATCAGCCAATCTTGTGGCAGCAAGTTAATGCATATAGGCCTACAGACATGGTCAAGAGGTTCAGCTGTTTTTCAGACCAAATATCAGAATGGGGAATAAATGTGATCTAAGTGCCTTTGACTGTGGAATGATTGTTGGTGCCCGACAGTGTGGTTTGAGTATGTCAGTGACAGTAATGGAAATAACCACGCATTACAATGGTGGTATGCTGAAGAGCGTCTCTGAACACACAACGCGTCAAACCCCTGAGTGGTTAGGTTACCGCAGCGGAGGACTTAATAAAGTCTAAAAAATAAGTCTAATAGATACCTAATAAAGTGCTCACTGAGTGTATATGGTACAGGTTATATACTGCATAAATATACAGCATACTGTAAGCTAAGAAAACATAACATTTAACACTTTAAAGCCTGAGAAAGAAAATGCATCAGATATGAAATGTCAGAGGTTTGGCAATGGTGCCATTGCATCCACCACTGAGAGAGAAACATGGAAGACTAGACAGCACTGGAGAGTGTACCTTCTCTATTAAGTCATAAAAGGAGAAATCGATTCAAATAATAAATCAACGTAGTAAATTTAATCAATTGAGACATCTTGATTGCTTAATGGTTCAACCCTTTAGTACAGCAAACTTTAATTATTTCAGGTGCTAAAATGTTCCTCGACCTGCCAGACAGTTGTTACTGCACCCCCCCCCCCTCTTTGGGGGACATCTTCACTGTAAATGGTAAATGGCTGGCATTTATATCGCGCCGTTATCCAAAGCGCTGTACAGTTGGTGCTTTTCATTCACCCATTCACACATTCACACACCAACGGCGATTGGCTGCCATCCAACCAGCTTATCAGGAGCATTTAGGGGTTAGGTGTCTTGCTCAGGGATACCTCAACACAACCGGGGTGGGATCAAACTGGCAACCCTCCGACTGCCAGACAACTACTCTTACCGCCTGAGCCAATGTCGTCCCCATTGTGAATTTCAAAACATATTTCGAAACAGATATTCAACCATGAAGATCAGGAAGTCTTCCGAATGTGGAATGATTATCTTAAAGTCTGGCATCAATCCGCATTAGTATAATCCTGCATAATTAGGAGAATCTGACTAATGTAGAGTTGTGATGCACATGTTGCCTGTATGATAATTGTTTCATCTGGTGCAAATTCAGCCCCCTGTCAGCACCATCCATGGTCCCAAACAGGGTGGAATATACTATAATTTTAAGGAAACGTTTCTCAGCAACAGGAAATGGGAATGAGGGGTGAACATAAAAGTAAAAGTTCGAATAAATGTACAGGAAAATCCAAGCGGAAAAACCAATTTCAGTGTGTGCTAAATCCGTAAATATGGTATGAAAATTGACCCCTTAGCTGGACAATGACCCAAAACACAAGGACGAGGCTACACTGGAGTGGTTTCACAAGAATAAGGAGAATGTCCTTGAGTGGTCGAGTCAAAATCCTGACTTGAATCTGATAATAAATCTGCAGTAAGACTTGAAAATTGTTGTCCTTGAATGATCCCCAAACAAACTGACAGAGCTAGAGAAGCCAGGAGGAATGTGGTAAAATGGCTCATAGACATTACATTACATGTCATGTCATTTGGCTGATGCTTTTATCCAAAGCAACATACAGTTGATTAGGCAAAGCAGGAGACAATCCTCCCCGGGAGCAATGCAGGGTTAAGGGCCTTGCTCAAGGGCCCAATGGCTGTGCGGATCTTATGGTGGTTACACTGGGGATCGAACCACCGACCTTGCGGGTCCCTGTCATGTACCTTAACCACTACGCTACAGGCCACTCAATCCAGACAGACTAGAAGCTGCACAACAAGGTGTGTCCACCAGGTACAGTATTGACTCAGAGTCAAAAATAGTTATGCTTATACAATCAAAGTATTTCAGTTTTTGATTGTACTTTGCAGCTGCACCATCATTCCCCCATTAATGTGCTTGATGATTCCAGTATTTTAATTATACTATTCATTAAAATATAGCCTTACATAATTAAACAGTCTTATGCATAATTTCTAATTCAACAATGGGATATTACCTAAGGGGGGTGAATATATGAACAGCAATACATAAATGTACAAAAAGCCTATGAAATAAAAAATAGTATTTTTGTCCAACTTTCAGAAACTTTCAAGAGTTTAATTTGTATAAATTGACATCTAGTTCTGTCAAAGGAAAGATCAGGGAACGCCTTCAACAGGCACTTTCTAGATCAGGTAGCATGCTAACCTGGATGAAGCCATGACATATTGACAACTTTAATGCTAACTAGATAAGTTATCAGGGCAGATGTTTTGATCACAAGCCGATAAGTGTTTGCATTTTTGCCCTGTGTATGTGTGGGCTTCCTCCAGGTACTCAGGTTTCCTCCCACCATGCAAAGACATGCACATTAGTCCACTTCTACTACTTGCTGTAGTCAACCCAGGGACAATAAGTGTACAATCGTGCACTGGCAGCTAGCTTTGGCTACCATTAATCAACTAAGTTAGGTTGGAAACTTGGGGTGATATTAGCTCAGGAGGTACTGTTAGAGTAGTTGTCTGGCAGTTGGAGAGTTGCCAGTTCAATCCCCTGCCCTGGCTGTGTCGAAGTGTCCCTGAGACACCTAACCCCCTCCCAATTGCTCCCGATGTGCTTGGTGCCTTGTGTGGCAGCCTTTCACCTTTGTGCGTGTGTGTGTGTGTGTGTGTGTGTGTGTGTGTGTGAATGGATGAATGGAGGCATTAATTGAAAAGCACTTTGGTTAAAAAACAATATGAATGCAGTCCATTTACCATATCTAATGTGAGCCAGGTATGATGTATGCAGCTAACTTGCTTAATTGGCTACAATTCATGCTAGCAAGATATATTTTTCTTTTTTTCTTCTTGCTAGCTAATCCTGAATCAAGCTAACATCACCATCTGTGTAAAAGAGAATAGGCAAACACACCAGTCCTAGTTTCCCAAATACTATTCAACTCCTTTTTATTTTGATTGCTTGAACTACACTGGTCCATTTCCTAGCTTATTGCTACCATCAACCACACCAGTAAAGTGTGCTACATCGCAGCAAAGTAAACCAGGAACGTAGTGAGCACTTTATTAGAAATGTATACTTATTTTTTAGACTAAATGGTCTTCTGTTGCTGTAGCCTATCCACACGCGTTGATGCGTTGTGTGTTCAGAGATGGCGCTCTTCTGCACACCACTGTTGTAATGTGTGGTCATCTTCCTGTCAGCTTCGACCAGTCTGGCCCTTTTTCCTCTGACCGTACTCATTAACAACGCTTTATTGCCCACAGAACTGCTGCTCAATAGATGTTTTTCTGCTTTTCGCACCATACTCTGCAAGCTCTATAGAGACTACTATACGTGACAATCCCAGGTTATCAGCAGTTTCTGAGATACTCAAACCATCCTGTCTGGCACCAACAATCATTCCACTTGACTACGTCTGCATGCTTCTATGCATTTAGTTTAAATATTTGCATTAACAAGCTGGTGCACGTGTCTACCTAATAAAGAGGTCACTCAGTGTATTTTGTACATTTACACACACCGAAATGTGGTAATTTCTAGCATTTTATGTGTTTTTTTAATATATATTTATTGTTAGTACACATGGAATAAATGGGAATAAACCACCCCAGGCATTTACATGGGGTTTATTTGCCACTCCTCATGAAAAATAAATTCTGTGTCTCCACGGTGGTCTGGGAGATGACAATTTATAGTAGCAATGGCTCAATGGTAGTATTTGGAAGCATAAGCTAATGATTTATTAGCTAATAAGCTAATGCCTTACTGCAAGCCACTGAGAAAATATGATGTTTTTGGGTGTGGCCACATTATGGTTTATGAAAGTTACAAACTACTATAAACATTTTTTTAACCGTATGGTATTTCCCCACCAGATGCAATAGGCGATACAGTATAGATGTTGACAGAAAAAAAAAAAAAAAGAAAAAAAAAAAAACAATGGACACATATTCATAGTCATTAAATCTTTGAGAAATATTTTGACAATGTACCCAATCCCCTGTTTATCTTGCTTGCTGTGAAAATAGCAATATGTCAGTGAGTCTTAAATAATGCCCCCAGGGAACTGGGCTTGTACTTAATATAGTACAGGTGCATATCTCCTGCTAACTCTGCCCTGATGCCTCAGGTAGTGTCCAAACGATAAAAATTCAGCCGCACACTAATGGCATGTCATAGATATTGTGTTCCAGTATTTGTGGGTTGCAAGCATTTAATTCTTCAGTATTTTATTTTATTTATATATTTATTTTTGGACATTTTAAGCCCCTTTTCTTGCCTCAAACTCAAGATTTGGCAGTTACTGTCCTGTATAATATATTTTAATGAGAATAAAAAGCTAAACAAATAAACAACATGCAAAATATATTTATTTTTCCCTTGGTCGCCTCCACTATTGTGAACAATAGCAGCTTGTCTAACTAAGTAACAAAGCAGCTGTTGTTAGTTTTTATTGAGTTGTATTAACAGGTTGTTGCTTAACTTTTACAGTATAATGAAGTTAATAAAATATACTGAATTCCTTTTACTGTTCTGGCTTTTGGTTAATAATAATAATGATGATGATGATGATGATGATGATGATGATGATGATGATGATGATGATGGTGTGTGTGTGGGGGGGGGGGGGGCGGGATGCTTGCGTGTGTGCAGCCTATCTGTCTTGGGGCTGATGGAATGAGGACTCGACTCATTACATGGAATTACCTGCTGTGCATATAAATTCAGTCTTATAGGTATATGAATTTAAAAACAACAAGGGGGTGGGTGGGGGTTATTACTTTAAGACGAGGTCCGATTTGTATTACTTAAAAAAACGTAAAGTGTATTCATTCATTCATTCATTCATTTATTCATTCATTCAGTGTATGCATTTATGATTGATATATACTTCTCCAAAAACTATGCGTACAAAATATTCTACGGGTACGCATCCATTCACTCAAGAAAAACTAGAAGTAGCCCATGAATGCGATCAGAGATAAATCGCAAACAGTCTTACCAACTGACACGTTATTCCCGTATCATAGGCTATTATCGCGGTTACAACACAAATCTCCGTAACGGCCGGACTGCCGCTAACAAGTTATGACAATGACGAAGCTCGGAAGATCTATTACTTGTTAACGATGGTTATAGAAATAACCTGACCATCAGCATTCACTGTTTTCTCGCAGCCGTTCAATTCAGTTTTTTTAGTGTCACATCGCGTAAGCTCAATTCTCAATTCACAAAAACAGAAACAAAAAATCGTATTTTTGACAGTGTGCTACCTCATTGATCTGTGCAGTATGCAATTAGACAAGTGGAATATAATTGCGCTGATAATTGGAGACTGTTCTGTAAGCAAACAAGCTTTGTTGACTAACCATGCAGCTCTTACACTTTAACCAACAGAGACAGAAGAAATGCCTTATACGAACAGTCTCCGTTCGCATGCAACGGGGTGGAAAGTGCATTCCTCCTGGTTTAACCTACCTGTTTTGAGGAAAAATCCCAAGAAAGTTGTGTAAATGATAAACCGCATTCTCTCCCCGGTGTGGGTTGGTGCGGAAACATCAGACCTGGCGAACTTCCTCCGAGAGAAAAGCCCTTGATAAGATCCGTGTGAGCGGGATGTTGAACATGCTGTGTGTTGCGCGTTTCCCAGCCAGTTCGGCACTGAGAGTTGATGGCACCTTAAAAGTTAAAATACACCAGGCTGAGGTATAAAATGAGCCACGTGACGTACGCTGGGTTATCAAGAACCTCCGAGCGCTTCATAAAACGCATAGAGCCACACTCAAGAGGCAGTGCGCATGATAAATTAATTAAGTACAGTCTCAGTAGTAAGTAGCGTAATTATTGGGTTGTAATAAATGCGGGATATTTTCGAATTGAATGGTAACCCTTTTCTGCGCAAATTTGTCATACAGCGAGTAACCTGTTTGTATTTAGATTAAATGACAGCATAGACCGGATAAATGCCACGAAAGTTTCCTCTTGAATTTCCCCCGAAAATGTGATTTCGGTATTGGAGAACGATGCACGTCGACTTGTATGTAGCCCAGCCTGCGTGTCTTAGCTGTATCGCCTGGACGCTGATCACCTCTGAAGTACAGAAATAGCCTACACGTTGTGGAGGTATTAAACGTATCCCAAGCCGCACGTCTGACCGCAGTGGCTTTTTTTCGCGCATACAATGTAATTTATTCGAAAGATGGGTGTATGTACACGTTGAACTAACACTCATGGGTGTGTTTGTGCTGAATATAATGTAAGTCCCCACCGTAACATTATTATCTTTGCCCTAGCTTACTTCAAGCGTGTTTGGAGGCAAGTAGGGAACTGCGGCATGTTTCAAAGTCACTGTTGACTGGCTGAATTAATTAGTTTTATTTATACTCCCATAATTGCCCATCAAGAGACTAATTGTTATAAATCCCCTGCTTTGTAAGACAGTGGTGCTCACAGTAAGTTAATTGCTTTCAGTGAACAGATGATGAATGCAAAAACATTTGAAGGGTAAAAGATTTCTGTCATATGTAATATCGTCTTACTTGGACAAATTGACGGCTTTAATACCCCCCTACTCCAGCTTACTTTAGTGGGGATATTTAAATTGAAAATGTAAAAATGTTGCACATAAATCCAATATGATCTTTAATTAGTAATGTACTTTAACATAACACCCCCCCTCCCCCCTCCAAAAAACAAAAACCTTTCAGTTGTCACGGATACACTGCTTAGGAAGAGCGAGCACAGCTGCCTTCTCAGTAAGGGATGCAAGGAGTGGTTTAAAATCCAAGAACAATAATAAATAGAATTATCATCAGGACAATTCAGGCTTAATTGGATGTGAAAAACTACCAGCCCATGTTGGCAGCTTCAAAGTGAGTTGCAAGTAAGGAGACTCTTCAGAGACGCACCGTACAAACATGAGCACTAGGATTAGTTAAATTGCATCTTAAAACATGCAACTAGGCACATGTAGAGGGAGGGGATCTGGGAGGCTGTGCACCTCCCCTTTTGGCCCCCAGTTCCCAATGTGCCCCTTTGGTTTGTTAAAGAAAATACTGTTATTTTTGCTGTCCTTAATTTTCATTAATTCATTTTGATAAAATGTATTATGTACACTTAATTGGGCAGCCTGCAGCCTAGTGGCTAAAGTACATGACTGCTCCAGGGGGCATTGATAATAAGAAGTTATTATTATTTCTATTGTTGTTGTTGTCAAACAGTTTTTATAGTTTGTCGTGCCCTTCTCTCACTTGAAGCACCTGCCCCTCAAAATGTCTTTGAGTCCAGCCCTGAGTGCACTCATGTTTCATGCTGAAGTGAAGAACAGTTGAGCCGCGCAGATGTGCTCAGTGAACAAAAGTTTTAAAAAGATTCTCAGAGGTACTGTTCTACTAACATCCCGTAGTCCATTATCAAACTCAATGGAGCTGTGCATTCAAACTGGCACATAGACAGCTACTTATAGTGACCTTGGAATTATAAGTTTCCCTCTGTGTTCTGAGCGGTTTTGAGATATTGAGCTTCAGAGATACCAAAGTGAATGGGGTTCAATCAGATACAATTTAAATATTGAATTTCGTTCATACTTTTAAACGGTATTTTTGTGTAAAAAGTCACAGATATATTTAATTGCATATAAACACACTCAGTGAGCACTTTATTAGGTTTTTATTAGACTTATTTTTTTAGACTTCTACTGCTGTAGCCTATCGACTTAAAGTAATGATGCGTTGTGTGTTCGGAGATGCTCTTCAACATACCACGGTTGTAATGTGTGGTTATTTGAGTTATTGTCACCTTCCTGTCAGCTTTGACCAGTCTGGCCATTCTCCTCTGACATCTCTCATTAAGAAGGGGTTTCTGTCTGCAGAACTGCTGCTCACTGGATTTTTCATTTATTTTTATATTTCATTTTTTGCACCATTATTTGCAAACTCTAGAGGCTAGCGTGTGTGAAACTCCCTGGAGTTCAGCACTCTCTGAGATACTGAAACCACCCTGTCTGCCACCAACAATCATTCCACGGTCACGGTCGCTTAGATCACATTTCTTCCCCATTCTGATGGTTGATGTGAACATTAACTGAAGCTCCTGACCCGTATCTACATGATTGCTGCTTCCACACAATCGGCTGATTAGATAATCGCATGAATAAGTAGGGGTAATAAAGTAAATATGTTCCCAATAAAGTGCTCGGTGAGTGTATATTGCATTTTTGTCAAAAATGTTCTCAATCTGGTGAAGCAAATGCCGCCTGCAAAAGTTTCCTCTTGGCTGCAGCATTTTTTTGTTTTTTACTGAGCATTGACCTGGATGCAAGCTTATATGATACTCTACCAACACAGTTATGCCTAAAATAGTTTACCCTCTGCCAAGACCTCAAGTTCGGTTGAGAAAAAAAAGCCTTCCAAAATGATAATGATCCAAAGCACAAAATCAACATCAGGGAAATGGCATCGGGAAGACTAAATCGACGTGCTGAACTGCCATTTTCAATCTCTAAACTTCAAATCAATAGTGCAGGAGGAGTTTGATAAAGACAATTTGTCAGGTTAGCCTGAAAAATGTCAAAGCAATAGAGAGATTTTGCCACAATATGAAGTCTACAGGGTGATATAAAAATGTACTTTTATGAAAATAAGTATTTTCTTGGTGTTTTTAAGGAGGAAGCATAAAAGTTATAGGGACTGACAAAAATTTACATTGTTGTTGCCGTTTTGGTGGTATTACAATTTTCTTAATGAAGTGTATGAACAAATGACCTTTGTGTTCCCTCATTTGTATTTGGTGTTGTGTAATTAGTATTTTCTGTAATTTGTTCTTTATTGCTTGTCTGTAACCTGTTATGTGCTGCTGCCTGTTTTAGCCGGGACTCTCTTGGAAAAGAGATTAGTAATCTCAGTGATTAATAAAGGTTAAATAAAGGTTAAAGGATCAGTTCATCCAAATGGAATTGAAGAGTGGTTGATGTCACATGCACATTTACCATAAGGCAACAAAAAGCTAATTTCAATATTTATACATATACTAAACCGGAATACCTATCCATCCAGATAGTGTCAGATGTGACACATTTTTTTTTAGATGCAGTTCACCTTGATACAATGGACCTCCATGGACCACCTTCTGGTAATGAACGCACATTTACATTTAACAAGCTGAACAATAACATCTCTTTCTAAATATAATGGCACAGTTAGTTGTAATCAGCAACAGATCGCAAAAATGCACATAACTATTTCTTCTACTGCCGGAACACGCCGACTGCGTCCACACAATGGCAGATTCTGCCATTACATGGTCAAATCTATCATCGATAGATTGCATTATTAAATGTGCTTCTTTTCTTAAGACCAATCACGCATACTAAGATGCAATAATAATAACCATTGAATCTGCCAGTGCTGATAAGCTGTGTGACATTCAGCGACGAGTTGACTAAACCTACTTCACGGGCTGAGTGAATGACTAAATGGCAATTACAAACAATTCAACTGCAAACCTTTGTCTGTGTGCTGAGCCATTGTGCTGAGCCATTGTGTTCACCTTTTTTTTGCATTGTGCAAGTAAAGAATGCTTGTATCTCAGTATTGATTAACGTGAAGAAATAGTCCCAGTTTCTGAATATTTCACAATTCATATAGTGTACATTTTCAGAAGCTCGAAATGAGCACAGCCTGTTTTAATTACACTTCTGAAATTTCGTACTTCGTACTTTCTTGGGTAAGGAGCACTTTATCAGGTATTCTGCATACCGCTGTTGTAATGTGTGGTTATTTGCCAACAATCATTCCATGGTCAATGACACTTTTCTTCTCCATTCTGACATTTGGTCTGAGCAACAGCTGAACCTCTTGACCACATGTGCATGCTTTTATGCATTTAGTTGCTGCCACATGATTGGCTGATTAAATATTTGCATTAACAAGCTGGTGTACAGGTCTACCTAATAAAGTGCTCAGTGAGTGTATATTCTGTGGAAAGATGGGCAGAAAAACACAATTTAGATTTTAGGAGTTGGGGTTTAAATTATGGTGGCACGGATGGTGCAGTGGGTAGCACTGCCGCCTCACAGCAAGGAGGTCCTGGGTTCGAATCCCTGTTGGCCGGGGCCTCTCTGTGTGGAGTTTGTATGTTCTCCCCTTGTCTGCGTGGGTTTCCTCCGTGTACTCCGGTTTCCTCTCACAGTCCAAAGACATGCAGGTTAGGCTGATTGGAGAGTCTAAATTGCCCGTAGGAATGAGTGTATGAGTGTGTGAGTGAGTGAATGAATGGTGTGTGTGCCCTGAGATGGACTGGCGACCTGTCCAGGGTATATTCCTGCCTTTTGCCCAATGTATGCTGGGATAGGCTCCAGTCCCCCTGCGACCCTGTTCAGGATAAGCGGGTTCAGATAATGGATAATGGATGGATGGATGGGTTTAAATTATGGTCTACCTAATAAATTGCTCACTGAATGTAGGTACTTGGTTGGAGTCTAATTAACAGTGGACATTTTCCTGTGTGCCCAGATTTCACGAGGTGCAGAGATACGACCGGCAGCTGTGTACTGTAGCTGGATTTTGTGTTGGGAAATGTTCAACGGGTCTCAAAGCCCCATGCTTGTTTAATGCTGTATCAACAGAACGTCTAGAGGGAACGAAATTACCTTGCACTCAGACTCAAGTCATTAGCTCCGACAGTGTGTCACTACTCAAGGTTAAAGAAAACTTGCTGTGGAACGATGAATTGTGTTCCTATTAGGTCCATGTTTCCAAAGAGAGAAATTACATCAACAAAATATTTCGGGCCAAGCTGTGTGCCAGCCCTTAAAGCTGGTTGCATTACACTTGTAGCAATAATAAAGTGTTTTTTTTTTTGCTTGGCAGGCACTCAAGTCTTGCTATAAACTCCCTGGGACTCGACGATGCAATCTATATAAAGTAACTTGCTGAATATCGGTGTCCTTTGCTGGAGTTGAACCTGCAATCCCCCGCGCTATTGCCGTTTTGGAAGATCAGCACTGAGACACCTGATTTTACTCATCAAGGTCTTGATTTAAGAAAATAATTGGCTAATTAGTTGAATCAGGTGCCAGAGTGCCGGGGCTAAAACTAAAGCCCGCTCCTCTCGCGGGCCCCGTTGGGTTAGGGCTGCACCCCCCTGCGTCAGTGGAGCAGCAGAAGTGGGGCCCGAAAAATAAAACTGCCACCTGGAGACGCGTAGATTTAAAAAGAAAACAACAAAACTCTTGACTCCCTGTGAGAAAAGCCCTTACCTGAAGAAGTATCATGTCGTCTTCGCAATAGCAGAAGCCGCTGTTAAATGTGCAGCCGATCCCCCCCCGCTTCGTCATTTTACGCCCCGTTCCTCAAATGGAGTGGCCCCAGTTCTCTCTCGGCGAGAGAACAAACTGATTTTTCATTCACTTCATTTCATGGGCTGTAATTAACTCTGTGCTAACGGAAGTCCCACACACGCTCCAGAATGCATTTCACTCCGTGTGTGTGTGCTCCTCCTTCAGACTGAGCAGGTAGAGGAGATAGGGCACGGGTAAGGTTTACATGGTTGGAATCAAATGAATTTGTGCATGGAGCTACAGTGGGGTCCAAAAGCCTGAGATCAGATTGAAAATCTGGGGGGGGGGGGGGGGAGGTTTATGTAATCCTGGAAATAAACAAAGTTTAAAGGATTTTTAAAAAAAGTTAGCTTTGCAAGAACTACTTGAAGACCAAAGAGTAAGGAGTGCTGGACAATCCACAATCACCTGACCTCAACCCCACTGAACATGTATTGAATCATCAGGCTTTGCAGAAATTTGTGGAGTCCGTGCCAGCTTGAGAGCATGTTGCCATTAAAGCAAAAGGTGGACATGCCAAATCTAACTATTTAAATGTTAAAGGCTTCAGAATCATTGACCTGCCACTACTGTATTAGACATTGATTTTGTGCTTATTAATACAATCTGTACAATGGAACAAAGTGTTCAGATAAATAAATAAAAATGACAGGGAACCAGAAGGTTGGTGGTTCAAGCCCCGGTGTAGCCGTTATAAGATCAACACAGTTGTCCCTTGACCAAGGCCATTTAACCCTGCTTTGTCCTCCAGGGAGGACTGTCCCCTGCTTAGTCAAATCAACTCTAAGTCGCTTTGGATAAAAGCATCAGCTAAATAAATTATTATTATTATTATCATTACACACTCAACCGCAACCAACAAACACATTTTAGTTCACACGTCATGGTTCTTCAGGCTGCACTGAAATTTGCAAATTGAAATAATTTTATTTCTTTCTGATAGCAGACATAAAATATAGCATAGAAGTCTAATGTAACAGGCAATTGCACAAATTATTACCAAAATAACACAGTCGGTATTGGCTTTTCTTTAAAAGAGAAGAACTGAGGACACACAGAGAATAATACAATTACACTGCTATACAGTTCCATATACAAAAGTGGTTATAAATACATAACAACTAGAAAAATACACTTGTCCTTTGACTTTCTGCATACATATTGACAGTTTCATAGAAAATTTTTAACAGAGAAACAGCGCAGACGGAATTAGCACCCTTTAAAAAGCCTGCGATAACTTGATTTTTTGGCATGTTTCCAAAGGCCTGAATACACACAGAGTTAATTTAATTCGTACTGAGTGGCAGTTTCTACAGAACAATAAAACATTTATCTTAAAATATCTACAGACTTTCCCACAAAGGAAAATGTTTTAAAGCATGAAAACGCAATGCAAGATGAGGAATAAGTTCAGTAAACAAAACCAAGCGTTTATAAAACAATGATTTAAATTATTGCCTCGTAGAAATGTGTAGGACGCATACTGAAAACGTTTTTGACTCAATGACAGCACTGCCTTCACTCAAATCACTCAAATACATTTAAGAAAAAGTGTTGTTAAATGGTGAAAATGTTTGAACTGTGTACACTGCCATCAGCAGCAAGAGTCAAGTGAGGAAATATGGGACTGACACTTCAAATTCAATCACAGTTTATAAATAGTCTCGTAGTTAACTGCACAGCAGGGACTGTTCTATAACTTCATTCAAATGTTAACTTAATTGCTCCTTCCTATGTGTAGAATGTAAAATCACAGAATTATGAATTATTCATAATTACTTTTATTATTTGCATACAGCCAGTATTTTCCCTGAGCTATTATCATTGACCCTGTTATTTAATGAATGATGTAAAAATATAAATACTCATTAAATGGATGCATATGTGCCCTTCGGGATTCTACTATATGTCTTGCATGATATAAGTGTAATAAATGACTCAGCAACTAGCGCATTTACGTATGAAGTTATGTTATATGCAAGTATCCACCCTTTTACAGTCACCAATACAGAAAATGAGTTATAATTTAATTCCTCACATTACACTGATTGCCCCAAATCTCTACCCAAATCCATCCTTTTCCATCTAGGCATCATTCTGTGTGGATTACGGTCCAGTCAGATATGGAGATGGAATAGTGCAAAAAAAAAAAAACATGATGATGAGAGCTAAGAAATTCAAAATGCGTTCAAATACAAATCAAACCTTGTAAAATTGTATTATACTTAAATGTGAAATAATAACATATTGCTGTAGATGATTCTATCTGTCAGTGGGACAGATCTGCCAAACAGCACACACATGTTCACCACTGTATCAGTTTTCCAGAATTAGTCAACATTCCCAACAGAAATCCAACTGGCAGAAGTAACTGCCGGTAAACTGAAATAATGGAGATTTCAGACCTCATAAACGGGTCAAATGGCACACACTGAAAGGATTATTGCTTTCATATTTGCTGTTGCGGTTGCTACAAATATAATTTAATTCTTTAAAAAATCCTAGGAAACCCAGTATTGTACAGCATTTCTTTTTTTTTCTTCTTTTTTTTCTTTTTTTACATTTATTTTACAGTGCAATGCCAAGAAAAGCACAGAACACATCTGAAGCTGAAAGTGAGTTCAAATGCCTCTTCTCTCCGGGTCCCCCGGGAACTCCGTGAGGGGGACTTTCCTGTCCGATTCGCTTTCTCCGTCCGTCTTTTCCCACCAGTTTTTAGAGTAAGTGCTTTGCCGGCCCGGGACAAGCCAGAACGGGCCCGGGTCGGCGCCCCTATGCATCATGGGAGCCCTGGCTGGCGCAGGACGAGAAGCTGTCGTAGAGTGAGTCGCTGAGCGAAGCCGGATTGTCGGTCCCGGCCTTGTCCGAGCAGCCGGACGAGGGCTCGTCGTTCCGGCGTTCCGGGCCCCTTCCGGCCGCCCTGTCCGCGGCATTCCCGCGCTCCGGCTCCGGGAACGGGTCGCTGTTCAGCTGATTGAGAGATTCCAGGGACACGCCCGGGAAGACGGACCGCCGGCCCTCGTCTGCCGAGTCATCCGACTCGCTCTTCCTCTGCTGCGGGAGGATGAGACAGCCACACCGTCAGGCACAGAACCCATGAGACAGCCACACCGTCAGGTACAGAACCCATGAGACAGCCACACCGTCAGGCACAGAACCCATGAGACAGACACGGTCAGGCACAGAACCCATGAGACAGACACCGTCAGGCACAGAACCCATGAGACAGCCACACCGTCAGGCACAGAACCCATGAGACAGTCACACCGTCAGGCACAGAACCCATGAGACAGACACCATCAGGCACAGAACCCATGAGACAGTCACACCGTCAGGCACAGAACCCATGAGACAGACACCATCAGGTACAGAACCCATGAGACAGACACCGTCAGGCACAGAACCCATGAGACAGCCACCATCAGGTACAGAACCCATGAGACAGACACCGTCAGGCACAGAACCCATGAGACAGTCACCGTCAGGCACAGAACCCATGAGACAGACACCATCAGGCACAGAACCCATGAGACAGTCACACCGTCAGGTACAGAACCCATGAGACAGCCACACCGTCAGGCACAGAACCCATGAGACAGTCACACCGTCAGGCACAGAACCCATGAGACAGACACCATCAGGCACAGAACCCATGAGACAGTCACACCGTCAGGCACAGAACCCATGAGACAGTCACCATCAGGCACAGAACCCATGAGACAGACACTGTCAGGTACAGAACCCATGAGACAGACACCGTCAGGCACAGAACCCATGAGACAGACACACCATCAGGCACAGAACCCATGAGACAGTCACACCGTCAGGTACAGAACCCATGAGACAGCCACACCATCAGGTACAGAACCCATGAGACAGACACCGTCAGGCACAGAACCCATGAGACAGTCACCGTCAGGCACAGAACCCATGAGACAGACACCATCAGGCACAGAACCCATGAGACAGTCACCATCAGGCACAGAACCCATGAGACAGACACTGTCAGGTACAGAACCCATGAGACAGACACCGTCAGGCACAGAACCCATGAGACAGACACACCATCAGGCACAGAACCCATGAGACAGTCACCGTCAGACACAGAACCCATGAGACAGACACCGTCAGGCACAGAACCCATGAGACAGACACACCATCAGGCACAGAACCCATGAGACAGTCACCGTCAGACACAGAACCCATGAGACAGACACCGTCAGGCACAGAACCCATGAGACAGACACCGTCAGGCACAGAACCCATGAGACGGTGTGACTGGCACAGAACCCATACTGCTTTCACCAGCTACTGAAAACAAACACATCTGCGCTAAATTGTTTCATTTTTCATTCGTATGTTGACAATGGGCCGGGGCCTCTCCACACAGAGTATGTTCTGTATGTTCTCCCCGTGTCTGGCGACCTGTCCAGGGTGTATTCCTGCCTTTCGCCCAATGTATGCTGGGATAGGCTCCAGCCCCCAGCGACCCTGTTCAGGATAAGCGGGTTAAGATAATGAATGAATGAATTAATGAATGAATGAATGAATGGATGAATGAATGAATGAATGAATGAATGAATGAATGAATGAATGAATGAATGAATGAATATTGACAATGTTTTTTCTGGCAGGCTGGAGGAGCACTGTGACGCACGCATACAGGAAAATAGAAACAAACGATCTCCCTTTCATCGAGGAGATGTGATGATTTCAAACTGCTGCAACTCTGGGGAATGTGTCTATACACACAGTACAATTATACGGTAAACGGTTGGAATTTATGTAGCGCCTTTATCCAAAGCGCTGTACAATTGATGCTTCTCATTCACCCATTCATACACACACTCACACACCAAGGTGACTGGCTGCCATGCAAGGCGCCGACCAGCTCGTCAGGAGCATTTGTCTTGCTCAGGGACAGTTCGACACACCCAGGGTGGGATCAAACCGGCAACTCTCCGACTGCCAGACGACTGCTCTTATTGCCTCAGCTAATATTACAATCAATTATAGTAATAGTTATAATGTTTAAACTAATTTATATATGTTAATGCAAACTAGTAGAAACTTGAAGCTCTGAGACTAAAAAGAAGAAGAGTCTACGAGTAAAGTTTCGAGTGAATAACATTCAATCTACCAAAACCATTAAATGGGGTCAAATACAGTACTCTTCATGGCAGCCTACATGAAAACAGAACAAACACTTCAACGGAATAATTTCCTGCTTCGACCAGATGCAGCAGTGCTCAGCAATACGGATGATAAAAGCAAAACATCCTGATGGCAAAAGCACTGAAATATCCTCAGTGTCCTCACTGTTCACCAAAATAAACTTGAAAAAAAAAACCGTACAAAAAACATCATTATCATTTTACAGTCCACTAGCCATTCAGAATGTTTTTAGGGATTAGTCTCGTGGTGTTGACCTGCAACAATGTGGGCAGAAAGTTGTCTTTCATAAAACAAAACTTCAGCTTACTTATTCAATTCGTTAGCTGAAATGGCGACAACTCAAAAGCGCAGGCCATCGCAAAGATAGGCTGATACCACAACTGATACTTTTTTTTTTAATTCAAAGGAAACAATTCCTTGCGATTACGGTGTTGTAACAGAATCGCAGCCTTTTGGGAACGTACAGGATATCTAATGAGGTCTCATGTCTAGAGGTCAGATGGACGTTGTTCTCAGTCCCTCATCAGACAGAGAAGAGGCTGATTAAAAACACCTCCAAGTATTAATCTGACACAAATAACGAGCTTATCCACACCCAGAAACCATCATAAATCCAGCAATAAGACAGATATTACACAACCTGTAAAATGCGCTTCGATAAGTTCCGGAAAAGAATGGAAACACTCTCAAATATCAAAATATCAATTTAAAAAAAAAAGGAAAAAAAGGGAAAAAAAAGGAAAAAAAAGAATTGCATTTTTAAACCATGATTCTTTCTGAAATTCCACTTAAAATCACTAATACAGGGAAAATCCACCCATCATCTCTATGGGATATGTTGAATAGTAAATACCATCCCTATAAAAACATGGGTGCCCACATACAGTCAGACATAGGGAACATACTCTACATTATCCAGGAAAAAAACACAAATGTTTGCCTTCTTCATATATGCTACGTTGTGTAGATATTTCAAGAATATTTACCACACGACCGCAGCTAATGCATAACGTCAATAACGTCCGGTCAGGTCATTGCTTGACACAATGTTGTAGTACTGTGGTCAATAGTCAATGAAGTAACATTGTGCAAACGTTCTGCAAACGTTGTGGAAACCTTGCACGCTCAAAAGCAGCCTCAGAACATTTCGCGGTAGAAAGCATTACGCACAATATAGCCGGAAAATCACCGTGCTTCACAGTGATAAAAAAAATAAAGGTCATAAAAGTTGTTACGTTCTTATCAACCGTAACCATGCTGCAATGTTGTACGCTATTATAATGTACGCTGGCGAGAATCTGCGAACAATTACAGCACTACCGACTCCAAATTCCCGTGGAATTACACTGGAGAACCCCGCAGTCCTCCCAGCTCAGAGTTTATCGGTGTGATTGGCAGACCTGTGGCACTTTCTCACAGCTCGAGTGCGTACACACGCAGACCACAGCATTCCCTGCGTGCATTGTTCTGAACCTCACATACATCATTACTGACAACCATCTGCGGCTAATTCCACGTGGGTCTTCACGGTCCACTGGCCGTCCTACGTCTCGGCATAAGTGATGGTGCATATTTCACAGTGCACCGAACGGAGCTCCTCACTCACTGTAATTAAAAACCCAACGGCACAGAGCTGGGAGTGTTCCCCGTTTCCCTGCCAAAATTCTCAAACTCAAACTGTTAATCATCCCTTAATTCTATTGGCCACACGAATCCGTCCTTTTTAAACTCCGCAAAATGGCTCCACCTGTCATCTAGGTACAGGCTCGACACAAACTCCTACAGTACTTCTTCATCATCACCCCTTTCTTATAATAATAATAATAATAATAATAATAATAACAATGAGCATGTAGAATGACAAGCCATCATCATTCTACATACATACATATATACATACAAACATACATACATATTACTGTAGCAGCAGAACTGGAAGAAGAATGAACTTGTACTTGCGACTTAAGGATCAATGCTCACAGCTTTCCATATGCTCAGCTCCTCCTGTAGTTAGACTACGGCACTTACATTCTGTAAACGGTGGTGATGCAAACAAGCCAGTGAGAAATGCCAGCGCTGGTGCTTTGAAGAACTCACTCGGCGCAGTTTAGAGATCAAAACAATGCAAAAACCCAGTGACAGCAGTGTGGCAGTCAATTCACTCTCTGAAGCCATGATTGCATCTCTCCAGATAAACAGATACAACTTCTGTGCTGTCTATAATCACAACAACAAAGGAACAACTGCAGTAACTTTTCATTTTTCAACACAATACCTAATCATTCAGTATATTCGTGGGCACGTATGCTTTTTCAGAACAATGATCCCATTCACTATGCCGGCACAGAATTCTGGGAGAACATGGGTTTGTATATTGGCAGCTGTACACGACTACAATGTGATCATTTCAACACTTGAACGTCAATGTTCGTTTGTTGTACACAGCCATGGTATAAACACTCAAATAGATACACCACTTTAATATGTGTGTTCTTTTGATATACAATATATCCACATGTCGGCAGTCAAAGTATATACGCACGCATATGAGGAATTTTCACAGACCAGTCTGCGTGAGTGAGAACTGGAACACACCTGTGAAATTGTATCTGTATTTATACGTATCTAATATGCAAATGTTGATTGAAAAAATGTGTTCAAAATCTGGGGCCCATTGAATTCCCTTGAGCGGATTCACAGACGAATCACAAAATGTCCAAACTTACATTTCAAATTCCATCTCCCCAACCTGCCGGCCTCGCATCATCTTCAGAGTGACGGGTATAGCCACAAACTCATAATCATTCATAATATTCAAAATCAAGCTTCACTACCGCGCAATTAACAGGGAGAAGGGGCGGTAGGCTCAGCCGGAGCACGACAGACTATCCCCGCCGAAAAGCTGGAACGCAGACCGCTTTGATTCTGATTGTGATCAGTGATTACTGTTTTGGGCCCCGGGCAGACTGGGGAACAGCAATCATGATCCTACCATTTTCCAAACAGAGCGAGGATCTATCCGGTCTGGGCGCGAGGGGCCTTATCTGTGATTGTCCGTGATTACACTTGTCTGGCGGGCAGGATAGCTTCTCTCGCGATTCGTTCCTCTTTGATCGTGCGGGACACCGTTTTCTCCGCATGAAAAAAAACCTGGGCTACAGCAGCCTGCCTGCTGACAACATCTAGCACAGACTCTATAGGAAGCACAGACTCTATAGGAAGCACAGACTCTATAGGAAGCGCAAACTCTATAGGAAGCACAGACTCTATAGGAAGCACAGACTCTATAGGAAGCGCAAACTCTATAGGAAGCGTAAACTCTATAGGAAGCACAGACTCTATAGGAAGCACAGACTCTATAGGAAGCACAAACTCTACAGGAAGTGTCCATACTGGGGCTGCTGGTCTGCGAGCTGGGCTTTTGTCCCAACCAATCACCTTCATTTATTTTCTCTGACCGCTCTAGATGATGTTGGTTCACTCCCGTACTTGAGCCCAGTAGAATCTTTAGGACACACTTGCAGTCTGTGGCTGGGGGCGACATGGCTCAGGCAGTAAGAGCAGTCGTCTGGCGACATGGCTCAGGCAGTAAGAGCAGTCGTCTGGCAGTCGGGAGGGTTGCCGGTTTGATCCCCCGCCCGGGCTGTGTCGAAGTGTCCCTGAGCAAGACACCCAACCCCCAAATGCTCCTGACGAGCTGGTCGGCGCCTTGCATGGCAGCCAATCGCCGTCGGTGTGTGAGTGTGTGTATGAATGGGTGAATGAGAAGCATCAATTGTACAGCGCTTTGGATAAAGGCGCTATATAAATTCCGACCATTTACCATTTAGCCGGTGCATATACAAATGTCTGATCAAGATATCATTTCAAGCTGGTCATAGCTGGATTTTACAGCAGGGTGAAATTCCCATGAACTGTTTAACAGAAACTGCAGACAGAACTCAACTATATGTGAGCTGCAGAAACGGCACGGTTATTAATTTAAGGTTCCATGAATCACTCATTTAGTCTGTTGCAAGGGATTGCTCATTACTTCATGTTAGCCATGAATTTACGTCACAGATTTAGATTGTAGGTTTGGCTGCGGAACAAAACAACTCTGGGAAATTTCTCATTTGTGACCTCGCAATGCAGAAAGGATGGGACAAATCACCACATGAGAGCATAAAATGGCATGAACAACAACTCTATAACAGTGACAGTGCTGGTGTGAAATGAGCTGCAGATTACCTTGTGAAAAGGCCTGGCATAAAACAAAATGGCATGTCTGGAAAACAACCCAATTCTCAAATGCCAGTTATCTTACATCTTTTATTCATGGTATGACAATCACTTCCCTCGGATATGACTCTGCAAAGCACTCTGGGACAACTCCGCCGTGAAAGATGCGATTCTTAACGCGAACCGACTGTTTGGTTCTTTGTATTTTATGCAAGTGTATGCAAACATGCTAAAAACAGTACGGACGGGTTCTGCTCAGTCTGGACTGCGAGCACTTTGCACTTAACCGTAAGTGATGAAATGTGAGCTAAAAGCAATTTTGTAGCGTTTCATAATGTGAAAAATAAAGAAACTAAGACAAATGTTTTTTTATAAACCGCATTTAGAGTCAATCTGGCGATAAAACCTGGAGGTGTGATTCCGGGATACTCTCCCTCTCTTGCCCCATCAAAGAATTAGCAGGCTCCCATGAAGTCGGATGGGGTGGGGCGCCGGGGGGTGGGTTGTTTTCGGGGAGGGGAGGAAGGAAGAGAGGGAGGGGTTGCCAGAGCTGTCAAGCGACGCCTGGATGATGAATTAGGGCCAGCGTAGGCAATGAGGACTGCTGATGGGAGTTGCCAGAGTTTATATCATCCTCCAGAGTGTTTGCAAAAGGTTATTAACGCCACTTAGGCTGCAGTGCCGCGCTATCCCAAACCTACTCTCCCCAACCTGCACTGTCACTGATAAAGACTCGCCGCCTCTCCGCTCCTCTCAGCTCACAGCAAAACCCTGCAATCGCAGGCCTGCTTCGCTGGAGACAACGCTGCCAAGCTCCACTAATAAAAGGGCGGTGGAATGCATAGCGCTTTCTCCTTAAAGAACCCATTCAAAGTAGGCGAATATTATATTGAATTATTATCGTTTCTCTTGAATCTTTTATCATTTTGATAATGTTAGCGGTTTCGTATTGGTAACCGCCTATTGGCCACATATTAACCGTCATATTCACCGAACTTTATTGAATAGTAGAATGGATATATTTTTATTCATATGGATTGCAGGTGTGAATTATGATATTCCAAACTAGGGACTGGACCAAACTATTTTGAACAGAGGGACATTCTTTAATTCATAGAGGATCACTTGAAAGCACTTGTCTTCCCAATGGATAAGTGTCTAAAATCATGGCAGTTCTGGTTTGAATGGTGTCAGGGGAACAGTGAATTTATACAGGTGTCAGATGTGGAATTAGCGCAAATCTAATGGAAGTTTAGCGCAATGATTAAGGACAACGTCAGTAATTTAGATGTGCCAGGTTTAATTCCCCTGTGGGACACTGCGGTTTGAGCCCTTGACCACGGTAATTAATCTGTCTCGCTTCAGTAAGTATCCGAATGTGATATTTTGGAAAAACAAAAACAAATAAGGCACATTCCTCTACATAAGAGTCTGCTGACAAGTTTGTAGGGCTAGTGGGGATTTGCATAAGCAGGACGAATGTTTATCTGATGTATTTGTGTACTTCCTTACCGGTGGAAAGTCCGCAAAAAGTCCATCTTAACAAATATTTTTAGTCCTGTAATACTGTAGGATTTAAGATGATATTTTTCAAGTAGGAAATATTGCTACAGCTTGCTTTAATTCACTGTTTGCTTGACAAGTGAAATGTTCTTATTCCATTGGCAATTCTTGAAATTAGTCAAAACTGTCTTGATATCATTGCCAATATTTTTGCCTTATTAAGCAAAAATAAAGTCAAAAGTATACGCTAAAGTTCGTGCATTCCAATGGTTGTTACTCCTCACTACGTCTTAGGTCTTTTTTCTGAAATTTGATATCAGTTGTGAGGCTTTGGATCTTACTTATGTTGTGCGTTGACAGGCAAGGCCTAGACTCAGATAGCTGGCAATTTTCATAAGTGTAAAAAAAAAAAAACTGTTTTTTTTATCTGCAATAACAATCATTTTGAGGACGGCGACCTTGACGTGGTTGACGCTGCATGTAATACATTTTTATCTACATTTTCCCCCTAGTGTTTACGAGATAAATTGAATAAATTATTTATACTAGAACGCCGAGCCAGTACACTCAACTCGCGTTTTACATTTGTTAAATATTTACATGGCTCAGACCACATCCTTCCAAACAGCGCTTGGTTATAAGACCGCGCTACTCTCCAGTGTGTCCGCCTGCACGGTTTCATGTGGACGCGAGTCTGGCTAATTAACCGGGATGTGCTACAGAGCTGTCGGGATGTCTGAAGCGCTGGGGTAAAACACTGCCCATTCCGCCTCCATAACCTCCGTCTTTAAGGCTCTCTCGTTGGGTTAGCATAGCCGAATGTGGGGCTCTCTGTTGCAGGCTGGCTGCCTGCTTTCTCCCCCTGCTGCCCTGCGGTCCTGGGGGAGACGGTATCAAAAGGCGAGGCCGTTTGCTTCCCGCACCATCTCCCCCTGCACATCCTCATTAGAGCCCTGCGAACCCGGCCCTTTCCCCCGCCAGTGTCAGTTTCCCACTGTTCCACATCAAACCTGAAACCCACATCCCACAAAGACGCCGCTGCTTCACTGCTTAATTACCCTCAGAGGCGCGGTGTAAGCCGCGGCTTAAATCGCGGAGTTATCGCTCTAACGAGTGAGGGTTTTTACTCGCTATATAAACACTCAAGATTCCAGGTAATGTTGCTTGAATAGATCAGCGTTGCGCTCTACGTTCCCACCACCGCGACGGAGTCGTGCTGCTTTTAAGGACGATATTCATTATGCGCTGCGTTTTTATTGAGACATAAATACATTTGTTTCAGCGCTGTTTTTGTCAGCTCGATGCAAAATGACTGCTGGTAGATCCGTATCTGCGTTATTGTTGTTCCCGTTGCCACCGTGATGTGCATAGTGTATCATATCACAATGGCCTAGCAACTCACACGTTACTAATACACTGAATATAAAACAGTGATCAATAAAAAAAAATATTCTATCCAGTACACAGCATTTGCTGACCGAGATGGCGGATTGTGATAGACAAAACACAAAACTGTTTCACTGATGACCGCATTATCCACTCGGCCTGCCCATTTGGCAGTGCCTTAGTGCTATGAGGATCCTGTTTATCCCAGAGCTCAAAGGCTCTCAAAATGGAGGGTGTGCCCCCTGGGTGCAGAGAGACATTACATTACATTACATTAATGGCATTTGGCAGACGCTCTTATCCAGAGCGACGTACAGTTGATTGGACTAAGCAGGAGACAATCCTCCCCTGGAGCAATGCGGGGGTTAAGGGCCTTGCTCAAGGGCCCAATGGCTGTGCGGATCTTATTGCGGCTACACCGGGATTAGAGCCACCGTCCTTACGTGTCCCAGTCATTTACCCTAACCACTACGCTACGGGCCGCCCCTAGAGACAACAGGGGTGGCACAGTGAAGGCTGAATAAAAAATATCCACTAGAAACCATTAGAGTTATTGAGCTGACTCTTTTATCCAAAGCGACTTGCAGTTGATTAGAATAAGCAGGGGCCAATCCTCCCTGGAGCAATGCGGGGGTTAAGGGCCTTGCTCAAGGGCACAACGGCTGTGCGGATCTTATCGTGGCTACACCGGGGCTTGAGCCACCAACCTTCCGGGTCACTGTCGTGTACCTTAGCCACTAGGCTACAGGCTGCCCCATCCAAAAACAAAATGGCACCCAAACAGAATCAAAGAGGTGGTTTCAAAATGTCCTATTACAAAACGGGGGGACCTGACCAAAAAAGCTCTTGAAACAGGTCAGGAAATCAGTTGTGTCTGCTTGGATTTTTGTCCGCTTGCTTGCTTGCGCTGGCAGGTTTGGGCTTCATGTATTGTAATTACATGATCAATTACAGTAATTATTACATAATTAAAATCGCAGCCAGGGCCATAGCTCTAACTCAGCGCATATCTTGAATTAAACCCTAAACCCTGGCATACTGAACTAGATCAATTAAATTAAAAGTATATTTGCAATAAATAGCAATTACACAGCACTTGCATACATAACTAGTCTGTTCGTGTTCATTAACACAATTTGCAGCTAAGAAAATATATGGGCTGGTTTTCACAGATGCAGATTAAGTTTAGTCCTGGACTAATCTGCATCTGCAAAACTGATCCATAGGTCCAGTTTTCTAGACAAGGGTTAAGCCTAGCTTAGGACCAAAAATATTTCCCCAATGGTGATATCCACAGAAAAATAAAACTTAGGGCAAATTTCACAGACACAGAATAAGCCTAGTCCTAGACTAAATTCAATTCTGACTGAAGATTCTCCATGTTGGTTCAAAATTATCGGTCAGTTTCACAGACAAGGATTACACCTAGTCCAAGACTGTGGGCCAGTTTTACAGACACAGATTCATCTTAGTCCTGGACTAAATTTAATGTTGCATGGAGAATTCAGTCCAGGACTAAGATGAATCTGTGTCCGTGCAACTGGCCCACAGTCTTGGACCAAGCGTAATCCTTGTCTGCGAAACTGACCCATAATTTCCCCAGCTCTGCAGAACGGGCCTGCCGTGAATGAACGCAGCCGGACGGGCGAGGCGAAGGTCGCTCTCCCGTGAGGATGCGCTGTCTTCTGTTCTATTGATCACCTCATAAAGTACCCTGCAGTGACAGGACACCCGCCGCCTAATGCTGTTTACGCCCTCGTAACGACAGCCCTGGGATGACCAAAGGCAACGGCGCATCCAGTCATTTTCCACACCAAAACTTTATTGACTTTGAGCTGTAGGTCAGTGAAATTAACGATGATTTCCACTGATAGGAGGATTATTGCCCATTAAAAGTGCACGAATGTCATGTAAAAGTTTTTTGTAATTTCCGCGGGGGGGGGGGGAAAGGGCAGAGATGCATGCGGAGATTTGGAACGTGGCATTTCATCTGTTTCCAGGGAGAGAAAGCGACTCGTTACTCCACTGGAAGTCGGGCTTCTAGAACTTTCTGTGCTGGAGAGTTCCCTTAATGCGACAGAATTAAAATATCCATCCATCCATCCATTATCTGAACCCGCTTATCCTGAACAGGGTCACGGGGGGGCTGGAGCCTATCCCAGCCTACGTTGGGCGAAAGGCAGGAATACACCCTGGGCAGGTTGCCAGTCCATCGCAGGGCACACACACCATTCACTCACACACTCATACCTATGGGCAATTTAGACTCTCCAATCAGCCTAACCTGCATGTCTTTGGACTGTGGGAGGAAACCGGAGTACCCGGAGGAAACCCACACAGGCATGGGGAGAACATGCAAACTCCACACAGAGAGGCCCCAGCCGACGGGGATTCGAACCCAGGACCTCCTTGCTGTGAGGCAGCAGTGCTACCCACTGCACCATCCGTGCCACCTAGAATTAAAATATGTCAAATATTTTTAAGCACAAATGTGACCCGTTCTATCGTGATCAGTCGTACGTTGTGCATTGGCTTGGAGGCTAGCCAACTTGTCACCTTTCATGAGTCACAAACAACGTGGTTTGGTGGCACTCAAAATGGGGACAGAACTTGCTTGATATCTCGAGTAGAGAGATAGCTTTGGTATCATTCGAAATCGAAATCAAAAGGGCAGCCGGTAGCCTGGCTAAGGTATATGACTGGGACCTGCCAGGTTGGAGGTTGAAGCCCCGGTGTAGCCACTATAAGATCGACATAACTGTCAGGTACTTGAGCGAGGCCCTTAACCCCACAATTCTTAATTGTACATAGTGCTTAGTCTAATCAACCCCCGTAAATTGCTTTGGATAAAAGTGTCAGCTAAGTAACACGTTCTGCATGAAAAGCAGTTCTCTACTGTAGTCATGGCCCTCTATTTTACCAGATTAAGAGCAGTAAATAAAACTGGAATCAGCTTCATGTTAGGAAAGTTGTTTTACACCTTTGTGAGAGACTTTGTTGCAAATTAGTTGTTAGTTAGGCCTTTTATTGGCCCCATGAGTAAATTACCTCTTTAAAAAGAGATTAAAATGTCCACTTTTCTTTAAAAGTGAGCAATGGCCGTTTTATGAACACTGTGATACTCACCTGGGGTTTCCTCTCTCTGTCTGAAGAGCTGTAGTGTTCGGCCTCTCTTAGCTCCTCCCTCCTGTACTGGAGGAGCACGTCCCGTTGGTAGCAGTCCATGATTGACAGGTGGTTCTCCACGCCGCCCTTCTTAAGCTCCGCCTCCTCTGGGTATGCTGTGTACAGAGAGTTCTGCATTGTGAGTGTCTGCTGTCGGGGAAATGTACGGTGCGGTGATACGGCAGTACTGACTCAGCTGTGGGCGAACGAGCTGGTGATGAACCGGCACTTTGGGACTCTTTCCTGGTTTTGTAGTTAATGCGTTTCTTAATTAGAGAAGCACAATTTGGGCAAAACAAAATGTATCATGCAACAAATGGCTCCCGCACTAACGGCTTTAAAATTAACTGCATAATAATTGCGACTGAATTATTTCCCCGGACAATTTTAAAAAACCTGAATAATGCAGAATTCTAGCTCGTTAGTACCCATTTTATTTCTCTCTGCAAAACTATATATAACAGGCAAATTAATCCTTAAAGACCAAGCTACACCAATACAATGAGCTCAACCCAGCAGCCAGTCAAAGACAAACAGGAAACAGAATCTGCTTTAGTTTATTTGGTCGTTTCCAATATTGCAGTGTGTTTGGTTGCAGTCCCAAGCACACAGTACGGATTTGGGATTTGGTCAGATATTGGGGAACTAACTACTGTTTAATGACAACAGTCCGTCAGGACCTACAGTGGGACTAATATGCATTAGCTAACTAGCTAATGGAGCAAACCAAGAGGGCTAGCAGCGTTGTTTGCTAGAAAATATAGCAAAGTGCTTTGTGCATTCTGGTTCTCAGCATTGTTTTCAACCAAATGAGGCAACATAAATCCTAAATGAGTATAGCACATATAGCCTTCGAGATGTATAGGCAGTACTGCTTGATAGCCATATCTATAACAGTAAATAATCCCTACAGGTAACCATAGTTTTAGCATAATTCAAGTTCACATGAATAGGTATGGAACCACATTGTGTGGCTGCAGTTAGTTATATGCGACTATATTTTCAGAGTCATATATTAAGTTGCTTAGAGGCAAAAACAAAAGGTATTGTCACATGTATTAATTTGGCAAGGTGCAGGGACATATGGGGGGTGGGGACGCTGGGTGCCTCAGCATCTGCCCCTTTTGCCCCAAGCCTGTGATGTTCCCCTGTGATTTCATTTAAAAAATATATATTTGTATTATCATTGTTGCTCTTAGTCAGTTTCATTCCTTCTATTTATGTTAAATAGATTCTGTGCAATCACGTTTTGTAAAACCATTTTCCTAGGTTGCTGTGCCCTTCAAAATGTCTTTGCATAACCATGAATGCATACCTTTGAAACTTTTTTTTTTTTTTAAAGATATAAATAAAATAATAAATCATACTTAAAGGGCTAATTTCACAGAGACCAGATTAATCTTAGTCCTAGACTAAAGTAGAGCATTGTGTGGAGAGTTTACAACTGTATTGAATGTACTGAATTTAGTCTAAGACTAGGCTTAATCCCGAAATGTTTTAATTAAGTTGCAGTGTAGTTCCTGGAACTGACCTTGCCGGGTTTTCCTGGTTCCGTTGAGTGAGGAATCGTGACCCAGGCACGGCGCTGATGGGTCGTGCTCGGCATCCATTTTGCTGTCACTGCTGCTGCCTCCCGAGAAAGAACAAAATGGCTGCCTTCTGTCCTGGACGAGGTTAAGAGTGACCACCAGATTAGCACCGAAACCACCGGCTTCCTCTGCCTTTGTCTCCGAGGTTAACAGCATTAGAAACTAATAAAGCCTCCCTTTTCTAAGCAGCTCCGGTGCAGAAGAGAACAGAAATGAAAGCATACAGTAATTCATTTTTTATCACTAATGCACTTTGGGAAATGTCAGAGAAATACAGAACGGCTTTTCAGAGGAAACCTTTTGATTAAGAAAACTACTTAACCCAAAATTACAGAGGTCTATCTTCCATTTGTTCAACACACATGGTTCAATAAAAGTATTAAAATTATTAAAATCTTGTCCAAAACAGTAAAAGCACTTATACATGAAAAACAGATTAATTCAAATAAAACCAGTTCTGCTTCTCCATGAAAGTGCCTGTTATTAAATACAGAAGACATTTATTTTGTAAGGGTCACATCATTGAATGCAATTAAACACCTATACTACAGAACATATTTTTATAACACAAAATACTGAATAATTACATTAAGACATACGTAAATACGTTGAATATATGCTCACTTAGAACTGCATATAGTATAAAAGGTAAGAAGACTATACTAGAAGAAGAATGAGTGCCTAAGCCCCATACAAATTCACCTAAACACCCTCCTCCAAAGACTCCACGTACTCCCTTACACTTACGGGAGTTCCCTCACACAACTGCAAACTCATCTCCATCTCGATCATCCATCCTCTCCACATAAAGAGGAAAGGGAGGGTGATAAGCACCACAGACTCTCCTTTCTTGGCAGGAGTTCACCACAAGCAGTGAGCATATCCCACATTTCTTGAAAACTTCCCCTTCAGTAAATTATGGAGTGAATTAACCAATATGGTAATTATGGGTAGGAAGAGAGGTTGTAGCAGAATGTGGAAGTGCTATACTATGAAAAAACAAAACAAAAAAATGGCCTGTTTTCATTAATGAAGTGCTAAACACATTTGATACACAATTTCATTGGCATGCACGATCTATATGTTAACTCTGCTTATAACCTGGGAGTGACATGAGCTCAGGAGGTAAGAGCAGTTGTCTAGGAGTCGGAGGGTTGCCAGTTCAATTCCTCCCTGGGCCTGTCAAAGTGTCCCTGAGCAAGACGCACAACCACCAATTGCTCCCGACGAGCTGATTGGTACCTTGCGTGGCAGGCTATCACTGTTGGGTGTGTGAGTGTGTGTGTGTGACTGGGTGAATGAGAGGCATTAATTGTAAAGCGCTTGGGATAAAAGCACAATAAAAATGCAGTCCATTTTTCATTTAGCACTGTCACAAACCAAAAGGTGAGTTTTGATCAATAAATAAAACAAACATGCTCTACCGCCAATAAAAAGGCTCTTACCGTAGGGGGGCTGTGATTGGCGCTCCTCCTCTTCTCCTTCTCTTTCCCATGATCCTCTGGGCCTGTGCCAAACTCACTCTGGCTCAGTCTCTTGCCTCTCATCACACCTACGACATCACGCAGCCAAAATTACATAATGAATGTCTGGGACTGGCTCGCTTTTTATCGGGGGCTCAGGCACAGTAAGGATATTAAGACACTCCTGTATTGTCGACCACATATAATCGGGGAGCCGTGTATTACATTATTCCTAACAGGATAGCAATACATAGAGGTAAGTAAAGCGACTAGTATAATGAAAATACGTAATGCTATTTTAATTACAGTATAAATCCCCAAGCATCCCCCATAGAGGAAAATTAAAAGGCAAAATAGTATTTTCCACATTGCAGATGGCTCTTTTTCCTGAGATCCTGACATTCACTCCAGTGCAAAAAATATATATATATATATATATATATTTTTTTTTTTCTCCAAACAAGCTACAGTACGAGGTGTGGCAGCCAAGGCCCCTTCCACAAGGGCCCTCCCACAGCACTGCAAGGCAGGCCGTCGGCGAGGGTCTCCGTGTGTTTGCTTTCCTGACAAACTCGATTGCGATGCATCAATGGCCGACAAACAATCTCCCTACATCACCAATTTTCCAGTGGAGCATCCCAGACTCGACAAGCAGCCCACGGCAGAAAAAAGAAAGAAAGAGAGAAACGAAACAAAAAAACTGGCAGGATCTGGCAGATAGAGTAACTAAGTGCCCTCAATAATAACAGTGAAATGTGAATTGGAGTGATCTTTTTTTTTTTCTTCCCCACCCTTGTTTTATTCATTCCCTTTTTAAAAGTCTACCTTCTGACAACATAATTAAGTTCATTTCTCAGGCAATGACAGGCTAATTTGCATGGAGATCGGAGCGGCCCTTTTCATCTCAGTCTCTCCACTCATGAGGCCATCTGTAGCTCCCATGCTTTGCCTCAATTTGTTATGATGACAGGGTCTAATCACAACTGCCTCTTTCACACGCGGGGAGCCGTCCAGAACGCATCCTCGCATGCACCGCGTAATCTCCCACCGCACCACCTACCAAATGAGCCTTTCCTCATTACCCCTCTGAACCAAGAGCAGATGCCTTCACAGCAAGGTCTGAAAACTGCCCCTGCTGCTCCACGGCACAGCAGATCTCCTCGGTCTTTATAAACAGAGAAATCTGACGTGTCTCTGTTTTTCATCTGATAACTGATCGTCGCTGAATAATTGTTTGTTTGGCAGAGCATGTACGACCCTAGGTAGGTAATAAACAAGAATGGTATGACGTTTAGGATGTGAAATGTAAGAAGTGAGGTTATCAGGCTTTAAAAATAACATTATAGACGACCATTTTGTCTTGTCTGTTTTAACCAATTTAAAGACACTTGAGACATTTAATCTCTTCAATCTCAGGTAAAGGAGTGTCAGGGGGACTGGGGTTTCAAGAAACGTAAAAAGGGATTATTAAACTGTATTAATGAAGCTATTTCGAGCTGCGCTCCATCAGCAGAACAATGGCATTTAGGTGGAAAAGGTGAATTTCAAATCTGAACTGTCAGATTTATATTTTATCCTGAAAGAAGTTAATTTCTGGAGTAGCTTGCCAGTGGGGTATTTCACACAGCAGGGTTACTAAGTTAGCTGGATAACTGCGCAGAGTAAAACCAGGGACAACTCTTTCTACTTTCCATGATCTAGGAGGGTCCTGGGACGGCCTAGTGGCTAAGGTACATGGCTGGGGAAGCCTGTAGCCTAGTGGTTAAGGTACATGCCTGGGGCAGCCTGTAGCCTAGAGACTAAGGTACATGGCTGGGGCAGCCTGTAGCCTAGTGGCTAAAGTACATGACTGGGGCAGCCTGTAGCCTAGTGGCTAAGGTACATGACTGGGGCAGCCTGTAGCCTAGTGGCTAAGGTACATGACTGGGGCAGCCTGTAGCCTAGTGGCTAAGGTACATGGCTGGGGCAGCCTGTAGCCTAGTGGCTAAGGTACATGACTGGGGCAGCCTGTAGCCTAGAGACTAAGGTACATGACTGGGGCAGCCTGTAGCCTAGTGGCTAAGGTACATGACTGGGGCAGCCTGTAGCCTAGTGGCTAAGGTACATGACTGGGGCAGCCTGTAGCCTAGTGGCTAAGGTGCATGACTGGGGCAGCCTGTAGCCTAGTGGCTAAGGTACATGGCTGGGGCAGCCTGTAGCCTAGTGGCTAAGGTACATGACTGGGGCGGCCTGTAGCCTAGAGACTAAGGTACATGACTGGGGCAGCCTGTAGCCTAGTGGCCAAGGTACATAACTGGGGCAGCCTGTAGCCTCAGCCTGAAGACGGTCATTTTAGACAGGATTATAACTGGAGCCATTTGTCCAAGTATGTGGCTTCTGCCCACTGTTTGGCTCCTTACCTGAGGCGGTGGGCTTCGACAGGCGGGTCTGTGTGTCGGACACACCTCTGTGGGATACGCCGCAGTCCGACGGGGAGTGGCTGGGGACGGGCGGGGCGCGAGGGCTGCATTTGGAAGGCACTTGTGATTCGGGCGGTAAGGTCGGGGGGAGGTCGTCGGCACGCCCGGCCGGCGCGCCAAGAGCCCGTCCAGGAGGAGTGGACGTGGATTTGGGGAGGTGTCGTCCCGTCGCCCGGGCGACGGAGTCGGGGAGGGGGAACGTCCCGATCCCGCTGTCCAAAGTCCGAGTCTGACAGCCGGAGCCTGGGGTGATGGAGAAGCGCGTGATGGAGAGGGAAGAAGAACGAGGACACAGTGGAATCACGAGCAGAGAAAGGGATTGTGGGTAAATAGGGCATCTTGGGACGGTTCAAACAACGTGGAAAAAGTAAAAACAAAAAAAAAAAATACGGGAAAAAGAAGAATGTTATTTGACAGACGGTAAAAAAAAACAAAAAAACTGTTCAGTCACCATGGGAGCCAGATTTGGTAAACAAGAGCCTGCTGGTCTGGCCAGTGCTTTGTTTGCCTTACCTCAAAACACCCACACCTTTCTGTGCAAATAAAATACAAGATGCTTAAACTGTGTAATGAAATTAATCATTAAAAATAATTAGTCTATTCAAATACACCAACAATTGTATTGTGCGTGCTCCTTATATGAGAGGTATAAGGCCAAAGTTTGCTCACAAATGATGATTGTGGTATAGAAGGGATAGAAAAAACTACACAATAAAATAATAATTTGTTCTTCGGGTAACTTAATTCTGTACAGTACGTACAACCCAGTTTAGGTAAAGAAGGACTTTCGTCCTATTGTGGTTATAAAACAGCGATGCACACAACTTGACACCAAACCATGTTCTGGATATTATCTTAATACCGATCAGTGCTTTCACAAGCAATATGAAACAAACAGCGCTGCATCACCACCTGTTGGGCAATGAGCCTTTCGGCTAACGATTGTCAAGAGATATTACGGCTGTTTGTGATGGCTGTTCGCGATGGCAATGGAATAAGGGAAAATCCTACACTAAGGTATACATTTGGATGCTGGCGGATGCCAGTCAGCAGGAAGTGATGTAGTGAGGTAGACTGAAAAATATGTTACAGAGACAACAGCAACTGGCAAGCAAGGGTGGCGGTATAACAGGGCTGGGTATCTGAATATCTCAAAGAAAGAAAATAAAATCCCAATTTCTTTAATAAGAAATGGATTTTTCGCTAAGAAAGATCCAAGCTGAGACTGTTTTTTTTTTGTGTAATTTCACACATCTAAACACTATTGTATTTTTCGAATTTCACTCTTTGCCCAATTTCTACTCTTATCATTATATTATGTGTGAGAGACAGAGCTGACTAGACTTCACATGTGACATTTTTTGTACTGTATATATATATATATATATATATATTCAGTGAGCACTTTATTAGGTAGACCTGTACACCAGCTTGTTAATGCAAATATTTAATCAGCCAATCATGTGGCAGCATCTAAATGCATGAGCGCATTCAGACGTGGTCAAGAGATTCAGCTGTTTTTCAGACCAAATGCCAGAATGGGGAAGAAATGTGATCTAAGTGACTTTGACTATGGAATAATTGTCGGTGCCAGACAGGGTAGTTTGAATATCTCAGAATCTGCTGACCTCCTGGGATTTTCACGCACAACAGTCTCTAGAGTTTGCATAGAATGGTGCGAAAAACTAAAAACATCCAGTGAGCAGTGGTTCTGTGGCCGTTGTTAATGAGAAGTCCCAGGAGAAGGGCCAAACTGGTCAAAGCTGACAGGAAGGTGACAGTAACGCAAATAACCACACATTACAACAGTGGTATGCAGAAGAGCATCTCTGAACACACAGCGCGTCAAACCTCTTAAGTGGATAGGCTACAGCAGTAGAAGTCTAAAAAATAAATCTAATAAATACACAATAGTGCTCACTGAGTGTACAGCTACAGTATTTTCGTCTTCCATTTTTATTTTTCTTCAGAATAAAACAGATGGGAGTGCTGTTTAATATGGCTTCATTACACGTTTGCTCTGAATAGTGCTGGCTAATGAGTCCTCCTTAATTGCTGTCTAATGCCCAGAATTGAAAACGAAAACACTGCACACAGGGAACCACATCGAGTTAAAGAGAGTGAACGAATCCTCTAACGTGGTTGTTGTTTGGTAGACAAGGAAAAATCCACCCTTTAAGGTGAACAATGCAGGCATTCCCTATGTGTATGCATTAATGTTGCATTTGCTTTACAGTAGCATTGTACTGAAATCGGACTTAAATGGCTATAAGAGGGAACAGCCGGATGCTTTAGAGGCCTGTAATTTGTATGTTTGTATGGCCTGTAATATTGCAAGCTGTGTAGCAATAGTTCTAGTTCTTGGGTTTCCCATAGTACATGGTCCAATTCTTTCATCGGTCCTTTACTATCTGTTGTTTGTGTAAAACATATAACGGTGAGGTTTCAAGTGGGTCAACAGAATGAAATGAAAAGTCACGGACAGGGCATTCTACAAGAAGGACGCATTCTACTGACTAAGCTCTGTGTACAAGTGTGCTTGCATCTGTATACACATTTATACACATGCAAGTCCAGGAGTGCTACTTATAAAAGCAATGAGTTATGAGCTACAGCAAACAGCAAACAGCTGTGCTATTGAGCACACACACAATCATTGGAAAAGAGAAAGAGAAGCTTTTAAAGAGAAGAAAAAATAAACAAATAAATTTGCAGTCAACAACAGGCAAGAGGACAATTTGTGTGTGATTGAAGCCTTTCAGCATAATACCAGCTCACATGACAACACTATGAACTTTTAAAATCCTCCAATTTGACTATTCAGACAATAATTGCATTGCAGTTGTAAAACTTTCCCAGGACCACTCAAAACGTGTTTAGCCGAAGCACTTAATTTCCCAATACATGGTGTGAACTTTGATAAAATCTGAATAATCCTTTAATGAGAGTCTGCAATTGCTGCGCTTTTGCAAAATTGGCTCTTTAACTAATTACATCCATCATAAGAGGCGGAGATAAGAACTGTAATAATGTGCCACTGACTGACTGAAAACTAGCACTCACAAATCCCATTTTTCAAGCGGCACTTCTGTTGATTAGACGTTTAAAACTACAGGAAGCGGAAGAGTGTTTTTTCAGGTTGAGGGGTTAAATACACGCACAGGCACTGGTGCAAGCCCTTACCTATCATGTTGTCTTGACAGTTTGCTTCGGGTTCAAGGTCTGCTTCTCTCTCAGCTCTGAGGCTGATCTTCTGGGTCGCACTCTGGGTCTGTTAGTGGAGCAAACAGGCAGCAATGACATCGTATTAAGACCTTATGTGAATACGTACCCAGGATGATTTCAGTGTGAATTATGGTAATAAATAAACAGCATCATATGAAGAAACAGAGATCTCACAACTGTAGAAAGGGGATAAACTGTATCTTTGGGGATAAACATTTTGGACACTTGGATCATGGCTGAAGTTCCCATGAGGTTATGTGGCAGGTTTAGCAGGGCCTCATTCCAATGACCATTCCGCTGTGAAGAACTAGATCTAATTAAATATGGCATATAGTCAACAATATTCATGGGGATTAAATTAAAACATTTTATTTCAAAAAGATTCTCCAAAGCCAGAGTTTAATTTGAGTGATTATTCACATGGCTGGACTTTAGTTTGGCTGTGTCATAAAAAAAAAAAAAAAAACACAATTTGCTTTCACTAAAAGGAAAAATGCCCTGTGTTCACTGAACAAATACAAAATACTGTTAATACCCCTCACACTATTCTAGAAATAGAGCCAAGAGTGCACCAGTATGCATCGTATCAGCTATGGAAGGCGGTAGAGTAATTCAGGAAAAAATAAATGTTAATAGTAAGGTCAGAGCCAAATTGTGAACGTCATTTGTCTCACGCTACAGCGTGACTCAGCTCCAGGACCCGGGGGCCGCGGTGTCTGCCCCACCCATGCACTACACCACCAGATTTCACCCATTACTTTACCTGCTTGGTTCGGCCTGTAGCGTAGTGGTTAAGGTAAATGACTGGGACAGGCAAGGTTGGTGGTTAGAATCGCAGCGTAGCCACAATAAGATCTGCACAGCCGTTGGGCCCCTTGAGCAAGGCCCTTAACCCTGCATTGCTCCAGGGGAGGATTGTCTCCTGCTTAGTCTAATCAACTGTATGTCACTCTGGACATAATATGGTGTAATGTAAGAAGGAAGCCCAGCCCATTGGTGAAATCTGGTGGTGTAGTGCGTGGCCGGAACAGAGTCTACCTGCAGGCACTGCAACCTTCAGCACCTGGAGCCCTACCTGAAGGCACTGCAACCTTCAGCACCTGGAGCCCTACCTGCTGTCATATACGACGAGAGAATACACCCGACTTAAGTATTGTTACAAAAAAAAAAATTACAATGGATATGATATCATCACAAAATTATGGTGGAAAAACAAACAAAACATTCCATTAACATAATGGGCTTATTATCCCGTGAGGCATGACATTCACAGCGTGGGTATTACAGAAGTGATATTGCGGCGGATAACGTGAAGGATTCAGCCCGGCCTGTACGTCTCTCACTCTCAGGCTGAAGACGTGAGTCTCGGTAGCGCTTAGAAGGCCTTGAGACTCGTCAAAAGCAGTCCCCAAGCTGTTCATGAACACTGCCTGTGAGGACAGCACGTTCACAGCCCAGCTTTTCTCACCAGCACTTTTCTCACTTCTACTTTCTTTCACCGTTTCATTTTTTTTAGAATGAACCGGCCCCGATATGACAAGAAAAATTATCATTGACGTCTGACACCGTCCGACTGACGTGGAGTCTGATGCAAGCCTCCTTGACAGAATAAAACAAAATACATACCAATATAATAATATATCACATATATCCCATATCCTGAGATGATAGGGTTTTAAGTATCAGAGTTTGATAAAAAAAACAACATTTTGCATTTATCGCTTTTTTTTATTTTAGTTTTGGCATATGTAGGGTGTTATATAACGTAAAAAAGTTTTTAATCTGGCTGCAATTCCAGTTTTTAGGAAGTTCTAAAGTGATAAAACCAATGAACTGAAAAGCTCAATATCTCAGAACTGTGGAGATGGCAGATAAGTAATTCTCATTTCTCTGTACATGCATTAAGAGGCCAAGTGAGATGTGGGTGAAATACGGTATAAAGACTAACCACCGAGAAGACCTGACTGACAATAATAAAACAATGAGTGCTCATACCACTTCATCTATTTCTGTAGGCAGGGGACACGGCAGGCTCCAGTTATGCCTTTGAAAAGTCTCCACCATCCAATCAGAAATACACATCAGACCAGACCGATTTTCACAATTCCCCCCCCCCCCCGTGTGTTCACCCTGCTCTTTCGGATGATTCAAAGAACCCAGCGGGGAGCATTGTTTTTAACGCAAATGACAAGCCTTTTTATTCAGACAAGCAAATACAAGGTGTAATCTAAAGGACGATTCAAAGCTAACTGACTCTGACACAATAACAAAGGAAGCGGGACTGTGAGATAGCAAAAGAAACGAGATTGGATTGATGTGGAAAAATGTTTGTATGAAGGGTGAAATTAGATGTTGCTAAGAGGCTTAATTATATCAAAATAACTGTTATCTGGGTCTTCTGAATGAGCCTCTAAAATGACTCAGTGCACTACAACAATGGAGGTAGCCTGAAGCTTGTGCCAAATACACTCCAGCCGTCAAAAAAGAGGCCCACAGCGCCTCCAAAGCTTGAGCCCTCAGAAATCGTAACATGAGTGTGCTTTCAATCTCCGCTTTACCCAATCACAAAATCAATGCATCGACAAATTACCTATTGTTCATTTTCAATCTCAATCTTTAATTAATTAAGCTTAATTGTCCTTTTATCTTCCATATATACTGTATACAGTATAACAGAATATTTTTAATAGGTTCCAGTATATGTATACTGACTGCATGCACTTCGCACATTGCGATGCGTGACATGGTACAACTGCCGCAGTTGTACTGCTCACACAACCAAAAAAAAAAAAACATCGGAAATATATGGATGGCTGGGGGAAGATATTTCAGAAAAAGACACACTTTTGTTGATTTTTCCTGAGAACACGACCTTGCAAAAGTATTAAAAAAATAAAAATAAATAACATTTCTTATGCCGTTCCATTGAGCTTACCTTGGCATCACCATGAATCTCAATATCTTCCTTCGTTTCCCTTTTTTCAACGGGAATGCCTTGGGGACTGTTGGGGATGCCAGGAAGCGATGCACTATGGGAGCTGCCCTGAGTTACACTCCTGTAGGAAACAGGATTTTATTTTTATTTTTATTTTTTTTCGTCTGCCGAGCCACTCTTATATTAACTCCGCAGGTAGAAAGTGATTTCACTGATAAATGACACTATCCGCCTTCGATCCTGCCACTGTCTCCCCGTGCCGTAATATCTGAAATAACCAGTTTTATCTCTCTGTCTCTGGACTTGTCAAGTGATAAATGTTTCTAACTAGCCTTGATAAAATCTGTCGGTTACAATTTGAAGTAGTATATCAATTTATCGAAGGTGGTCTAATATATATATTTTTTTCACAGCTGAGATGGCTTGGGGCAGTCGAGGCGAACCATGGATCATACCGGCTGACTGACTCGCTGGCTTCCAGCAGAGAGTACTCACTTAATCTGTACAATACCTCGAACAGGCAGCTGCTGTTTGATCCATTTCTACGGCTTTCACATTTTCACATCCTAGTCAACACTGACTCAGTAGAGCCACATACAACAATACAGCCACATGCACTGGCAGGAGAAATCCAGATGACTACAATGCTGCCATCACTGGTCAGCAATGTAAATCAGCTTTGGCATCTGAAATGTATGTTCTTTACTGTCACTGAACACATGATTACCTTTTGGTCAGATTACTCTAATTACAGGTATACAAAAATCTGTGTAAGTAGCAAAGGGAATGGGTGGGATATAGGCCCATACGTTCTTATACAACAAATGCCAGAAATGTAGTGTACATAACAAATTACGAATGAAAAGAAGTCAACAGTGCTAATGCCAACAATCCTCAAATATCAAATTATGTTTATCGATAGCTTAGAGGTTTTCTGGGAACATGTCTCACAGTGGAGCCACTGTAAACATTTACCTGATTACAATCTCCTTCATGAACTGATCCTTCCCCGCGTAGCTCATAGAATGTTGGATGTGATTTGTGTGTTGTCCCGTCTGGAAGTGACACTGATCCATTATTGAGCCGAGTTTATCTCTGGCGTCCGTTATTGTTTGATTCTGACTGTCCGTGCATTGCATTTCAGTTTTCTTCTTATCCTTTGTTTTGTCAGGCTTTGTTTGCCTGCCTCCCAGTACGGAGCCAATCTTGTTCTCTTTCTTCTCCTCTTTTCCTTTCGGCGTGTCATTTTTCTTGCCCCCGAGAGCCGGGAGCTTGCTTTTGCGGAAGCCAAACCAGTTGGCGATGGACGAGCCGGTCTTATGCTTAGCTTCAGAAGCCTGGGACTTGTTCTGCTCTTGGCCTCTTTGTACATTCTCCTGGATTCCCATCATCACCTTCTCCTCAATGGTGCAGGCTGAGGGGCTCAGGAGTTTCTCAGGCTCCTCGCCACCGCCGCCGGCCTGTTTCGAGATGCTCCTTGTCGGGTCGAATTTATTCGTCGCGACCAGTCTTTTCCCGACACCCTCTACTTGCGGTTCAGGGCTGTAGAAGGCAAAGGACTCGGAGTCGAAGTGAGGGTGCGATGCCACCTTTGCGGGCTGTCTCGAGGTTTTGGGGCCAAGCCTGTCAATGAGAGGTAGACTTCGGACCTCCTTCTGAGCGCCGGCCCTGGGGGCGCTTTTGCTGGGAAGGCCATGGTTGCTGTTGGAGCCGCTCATGACGCCATTAAACCCTTGGCGGATGTTGACGGCGGTTTGGGGAAGGCTTTCCCGCGACCCCCCCGCGGACCTGCGTTGGAAGCCATCGCCGAGCGAGCTCTGCCTGGTCAGGGAGCTTCCGCGGTCGCCCGTGTTGGTTATGATATGCGTTCGAACCCTCGAACCCTCCGCCGCGCCGCCGCTGGGCTTCTGCATATAGTGGGTGCTGAAGCTCTGGCTACGCGCTTTGGCTCCGTTCATTCCCAGCGCGGGCTTCAAGTGGGGCTTCGTCGTGACAGAGATGGATCGCTTGAACAGCCTGCCTTCCGCATCAAACTCGTCGCAAAGCGAGCCGTCCTCGGCCACCACCGCGGGGAGCAGCTCTACGTCCATTGAGCTGCAGCGGACCTCAGGCCTCATCCCTCCTCTGGACTTTCCCGACGCGGCGTCCGAACCGTGCGCTCTCTGCGGTGCTTCCCGCAGGTTGAAGGTGCTCGATGTAGCCGACACGTTGGAGGCAATGTTGACGTGGTCTTTATCCCGCTGCTCTGACACGGAGGAGCGTTCTCTCAACAACACAGGGGACTTCACCAAGGCCTTCAAGCCAATGGGTATGCGTGTTTTTGTGACCCTTTCTGCCGAGTTGTGGGGGCTGAGCCCCAGGACTGTACAGTCTGAGATCGCTTGGGAAGGTTGTAGGGCAGATCCCGTGACATCCAGAGAGTGACCCTGCAGAGAAAGGGGCAAGCTGCCTGAGCTCTTGTACAATTGAAGGTATCCATTCCCAGGAAGATGCCCTTTCTTGCCACAATTTGCGTTCTGCAGTGAAAGCCCTTTCTGCATACTGTTTTTTGAACCTGTGGACATGGTATCGTGAAGATCTGAGACTGAGGAGGGGTAGAGTTTCGCGGTAACCTTTTTTGGTGATCCCCTCAGGGCAGTCCGACAAGAGGCGGGCGATTTTTGAAGGTGGTGGCTAGGCCCATCCACTAACCTCTGAGGTACAGCCTCTGTGTTATAACTTGCATCCCAGAGGGCGGTGTGGTCTTGGCTCTTGTGAGCACCTGGATGTTGTGTGTTGAGCATAGACGATGTAGCATTAGGGTGTGTTAGGGAGCCATGAGGGGCTACCCTCACAGTGCTGGGTGTGTTTTGGTGGACCCCGGGTTTAAGTGCTTGAGGTGTGCCCTCATAGTTGGGTCTGATCAGTAGAGAGGTAGAGCGACCAGGTGGGGGAGGTGGAGAGGGAGACCTGAGTTCAAGTTGTTGCCCAACGTCATGGGTGGGCAGCTCACCACAGTCCATGGGCTCCAAGTGCCTCCTCATGAGGAGTGGGGAACCAGGGATACTGGAGGTGGGACCCTTCCCCCAGTCAGTCCTGCATGGCAGCTTGGAGTTTGGGTGAGCTGCCCTGGGGCTCTGAGCAGAGTAACCACTCCCAGGGGCTCTGCCAAACTTGGACAGTTTGACAGGAGGGGAGGAGGGGGACCGTTCCTGGCTCGGGGGGGCTAAGGAACCGCCGCCGCTGCCAATTTCAGCGGACACCTTGAGCGGGGATTCCTTGCTGCGGCCAGGGATCTTAGTCGAGTTAGCCTTGGGGCTGGAAGCACCATTCACCATGGGAGGGACGGAGTGCCCTTTGTGGGCACGGCTGTGGGGGGACCTTGTAGGTTTTTGCCGCTGCGGGCCCTCGCCGTTGTGAGTCCTCCCCATTCCAGGGGAGTGAAGCTCAACAGGCTTCTCCGGTGACTCTAAGACAGAGTAGTTCCTCACATCGCTCCCCTGCCGGCAGGTCGGCCGACCCTGATGCGCCAGCTGGGTGTACTCGCCGATGAACTCGCTTTGGGGCCGACGCCTCAGGATCCCGTTTGGACCCAGAACCACAGCGCGCGGCGAGCCGTACTGCACAGGCCGCCCGTCCCCTGAGTTGAAGACCACGGCGATGCACTCCTCGGACTGCGCGCCCTTGGACACCTTGAGCTGATCGACGAGGCTGAGGGGCCTCGGCCGGCCGTCCGCAGACTGCGCTCGGTAGTGGTCCTTCCTCAAGACCCGGGGAGCTAGTTGCTCGGCCACCCGCCGGGAGAGTCGCCTGGGGTCACTTTCCGGCTGGGCGGCTAACGGGCCACCGCTGCCCTCCGACGCCTCGGGCTCTGAGTCCAAGTGGCGGGGGTGGGAGAGGGCGGGCTCTGTGCGGCTCGCCTCACACGGCGGCAGGGAGCGGTTGACGGCGGTACGGGTTCTCCCGCCGAACAGGAACCCGCTGAGGAAGCTCGTGAGCTTCTCGGGCCGCTCCTTGGAGTCGTAGCCGGCGATGGCGGGGCGCTTCGTAGCAGCAACCGGCACTCCGGCGTTCGACGTCTCCTCTCGGCCACAGAGGCCGCCGAACTTCCCGTGGCTGGGGTCCCAGCGGTCCGTGCTGCAGGGGCGGGGGTATTCGTCATCAGCATCGTCAGAGTCGTAAGGAAACCCCTTGTCGACGGACCACAGGCTGCCGGACCTGTTCGTTGGGGAAGTTTTAGGAGCACCTTGGCTCACACATTTGGTCCCCAGCGAGTAGATCCCTTCGTTGGAGTTCATGCAGTCCTTGTAGCCAGACTTCGAGGCTCCGGATCGGGAAGACTCTTTGGGCTTGCGTCTCTGGAGCCTCCTCAGGCCCTGTAGAATATGGCACTCCTTCTTCCGGGCGGGTAGCTGTTCCTCGGTAGGGGCACAGATGCTGCTGGGAGCGGATGACCCCAGGCTTGATCTTTTCTCCCAGTTCAAAGAGGACTGTAATGGGGAGGCAGGCACACACAGGGGCAAAAATGTTATCAGGAAATTCAAAAAGTATCAATAGAAATCTTGATTATTTGCTTATTAGTTAATATACTCTACAGTGCTCAAGTGACCTGGGATTGCAAACCAATTGTGCACCACATTTGATCTGTCTGCTGCACGGCAAGCGGTTTTTGAGGTAATTACATTGACAGGCAGGCCACTCTCTATCTGAAATTACACTTCTTGGTCGCTCTGAAATGGAATACGAGAGACACTTTAAAAAAGAGCCATTAATTGAGCCCAATATTGAAATGTCTCTATTAAATATTGTGTTTTCCAATTACTGCATACTGCAAGTAGGGACTTCTATTATCAGAACATTTTAATGGTGTTCTCATGTAGCAGTGATCTTATTTGGAGATTACGTGTATATGCACTCCGCACACATCACAGCAATAACATTATACTGAAGATACTGGTTTTGAACAGGATAAGAAACAAAATTCAGAAAATTAATATAACGGTAAAAAAAAAAAAAAAATCACAGAAATGTTTTATGAAGAACATTGCAAGGTTGTTGTGCAGTGCTTAGTTATTCTACCAGCATCCCCTGAAGACAATGCAGCACTCTCACATAATCACACCCATACACAGAGATCCTAAGATTACTACATTCTACATGAAGCCTGGTCTCCAAGGATGAGATTTCCCTACAGTATATTAGCTTTCCTGAGCTGAACATGGCCAGCAATCATATTGCAAACATATTGCAGAGAAAAGCTGATAGGGCCTGTAGCGTAGTGGTTAAGGTACATGACCACCGCAAGGTCGGTGGTTCGACCCCCGATGTAGCTGCAATAAGATCCGCACAGCCGTTGGGCCCTTGAGCGAGGCCCTTAACCCAAATTGCTCCAGGGGAGGATTGTCTACAGTTTAATCAACTGTACGTCGCTCTGGACAAGAGCGTCTGCCAAATGCTATTAATGTAATGTAACTTTGCACGTCAAATTAATTGAGACCGTAATACCATGACATAGAAACTTTTAAGAGAAATATCAAAATCTTCTGCAACCCCTACCATGATTTCCTTTCTATAAATCATGGTATACCATACCTGGGGATTTTTTTTTGTCATGGATCATTGGGATGGGATTGCTTGAGATATAGACACAGTGTACCAATTTCATTCAATTTTGTCCATAACCTATGCTCTTATGCCAGTACAACAGGACTGAAGAAACATTAATACACATAGACAATTCATCATAATTCTTGCAAATATACATTACATTCAGAAAGAACGGACCAGTAACATTTATTTAAAAAAATTTTTTTTTATGGTAAGTGATTAGTACATACTAAGTGTTCACAAAATCCTAGGCATAAGGCAAATGCATGAAAGGAACACTTTCTAATGCTTTTCTCCCCCTTGTAGAACCACTTGGGACATTCTGTGAATGTAATAGTCTTGTGAATTCTGAAAAGAAACTCATTCAAGGAGAAAGAACCACAAAGGAAATAAGCCAGTGGCTTTCTTCTGTTTTTATCCTCAACAATTTCTAATGGATTGCTGTCTGCTTTGTGGATGCAGTCTTAATGCATGTTGTATTTTTATAATTTTTTATAATTTTATCATGGTGATAATTTGGGCAACTGCCAGTTACATTACACCTTTTTGCTATATTTTATGTATGCTATCAGAAAGAAATATTTCCAATTTGCAAATTTCAATGCAGCCTGTAGAACCATGACGTGTCTGTGTGGATGGTTTGAGTGTTTAATAACAGTAATTTGTTTTTTAGCTGATGCTTTTATCCAAAGTGATTTGTTGATTACACAAAGCAGGGGACAGTCCCCCTCAGAGCAACATGAGGTTAAGGGCCTTGCTAAAGGGATTAACAGCTGGGCGGATCTAGTCGCGGCTACACCAGGGCTTGAACCAAAAACCTCCCGAACTCCAATCATCGACCTACCACGAGGCTACAGGCTGCCCCACTGAAAGGACCTCTTTCTCATGTTTTTTTATTTCCCCTGGGAGAATCACATGGGAGAATGTGAGTGTACAAGCCTTGTGGATTCTGAAAAGAAACAACTGAAAGGAGAAAGAACAATTGAAAGCGGCTTTGGTGCAGGCCCAGGGCTTAAACCACCAACCTTTGAGACCCCAGTCATGTACCTTGGACACTAGGCTACAAGCAAATACATTCATTCATTCATTCATTTATTCACTCAGAGAGCAGGTGAAGGAGATACTATATTCATTCATTCATCCGCTCTCAGAGCAGGTGAAGGAGATACTATATTCATTCATTCACTCTCAGAGCAGGTGAAGGAGAGACTATATTCATTCATTCATCTGCTCTCAGAGCAGGTGAAGGAGAGACTATATTTATTCATTCATTCATCCCCTCTCAGAGCAGGTGAAGGAGAGACTATATTCATTCATTCATCCGCAGGTGAAGGAGAGACTATATTCATTCATTCATTCATCCGCAGGTGAAGGAGAGACTATATTCATTCATTCATTCATCCCCTCTCAGAGCAGGTGAAGGAGAGACCATATTCATTCATTCATTCATCCGCAGGTGAAGGAGAGACTATATTCATTCATTCATTCATCCGCAGGTGAAGGAGAGACTATATTCATTCATTCATTCATCCCCTCTCAGAGCAGGTGAAGGAGAGACCATATTCATTCATTCATTCATCCGCAGGTGAAGGAGAGACTATATTCATTCATTCATTCATCCCCTCTCAGAGCAGGTGAAGGAGAGACCATATTCATTCATTCATTCATCCGCAGGTGAAGGAGAGACTATATTCATTCATTCATTCATCCCCTCTCAGAGCAGGTGAAGGAGAGACCATATTCATTCATTCATTCATCCGCAGGTGAAGGAGAGAGGACAGGAGCGGCCTGCAGTACCGGCTTGCTGCTGGCGCGGCCCTCGTTCCAGGTGTAGGAGCCGCTGGAGAAGTCGCTGCAGGCGCTGGAGAGGGACAGCTCACTGCTGCTGCGGCTGCTCGCCCGCAGGTACCCCCCCGGCACCGTCACACTCAGGCTGGAGAACCTCCCCGCAGGGCCACCGGCCTTCCCGTTCAGCTGGCCGTCCTGCGGGGGGTGGGGGGGGGGACAGGCACCGGCGGGGACGTTAGACAGCAGAGACGGTGGGGGGCAGGAGGCCGTGCATTCTCAAGGGAAGTTTATTAATAGCCATGTCACACTGTGTGCAGATGGAGAAGATTTTTATTTTTTTTATTTTTTTATACAATTATAATATTAAAATAGACAGACAGCGAGAAGGATGGGCAGAGAGAAGGATGGACAGATAGTGATGGATGGACGGATGTTGGGGCAGGATTGCTTAATGCTGAAGAATCTATTCGTTTATTAATCTAAAAGACGCACAGCATTAGGATATCCCTACAGTTGGCAGGGCAAAAGAAGCTGAGATGCCGAATGACTTGCGTTGCATGTAACGTTCAAGTCAATTTGCGTACGTCTTTGATTGACGGCAGAACCGCTCCAATGATAGTTGGCTCAGTATTACTGCATTCTTTGTGACTGTACAATAAGCACAGAATTAATCACTGTACAGTATAAATTCCTCAGTAGTAGGGGTATTATGGGTTTTTGTTTTCCGGAAGGAATGCTCATATGCTTCTTGGCCCTGAAACTGGCCAGAAACAGTCCTCCTGTGAATATTACCAGCAATAATGCTGATGTTATACTTTAATAATGTTAAACGCTGCTTTGGGCAGAAACAAGGCTTTGGAAAAACAGACTACAGTGCACGGTGATCTTGCTTCAGTGAACGCATGACTGTACTATACCACACTGCCAGAGAACAGCTGCGGAACAGGGGTGAGGTGGTAGAAGATAACTCACACACGTGCACGCGCTATAACTCAGGCTGGAAGCAGGGGAGGCGTGATCCTATCTGCTGGGTGACAGCACAGAGGAAGGGAGAGAGCCTTGGGCCCTAATCTTACACCGCAGACCGGATTATCCTTAACCTCACCGGGCGCAGAGAGCAGCCCTGTCGCAAAATCATCCAGGTGAAGTGTCCGCAAGTGGCAAGCGCTGCGCATGGCCATTCACTGCCGTGCGACTGATTAAACGGTTGGCATTTATATAGCGCCTTTATCCAAAGCGCTGTACAATTGATGCCTCTCATTCACCCATTCATACACACACTCACACACCAACGTCGATTGGCTGCAATGTAAGGCGCCGACCAGCTCGTCAGGAGCATTTTGGGGGTTAGGTGTCTTGTCTTCGACACAGCCCGGGCGGGGCATTGAACCGGCAACCCTCCGACTGTCAGATGACCGCTCTTACTGCCTGAGCCATGTCGCACCCCTGATTACATTTCACCAGTCCAGTCAATACCATTCTGACGTGAAAGTGCTTTCTGTGGGACAGTAACATAATGTCTGATGAGCTAAGCACACAGATCTGTCACTGACGAGGCATACTGCACTCTCAGAAAAGTGCCAAAAAAGGTACAAAATCTTATTGTTGGGGTGGTACCATGTAGGTACATACGACTGTACCCAGTGTACTAGCCAGCAATACCTCATTCATTTGTACCTCGGGAAGCAGACTCATCTGTACCCAAAACTGTACTTTCAGGGCACCGCTGGGGAAATCTGATCCTTGAAGAACAAAAAAAGCAGCACCGTCGTGACTCCATTTCACGTGGACCGCGACTCCAGGCGCGACCTGCAGCGTCAAGGAAGTCAGCGGCCGCTCAAATCCTCTGGCCTCGTTCCAGCCGCAAACGCAATGGCCGCATCGATCGAAAGCGGGCTGAAACACGGCCGTCCAGCACCATTTCTGCGATGTAAGTCTCTATTCCGACAGCCGACAGTCGCAGTGAATGAATTTACACTGAAGTTTGAGCTGAAGCGGCCCTGCCACGTTTCAAAGGACATCGATGATAGATGGGACACTCTCGGCCAGACAAGCTAAATGAATTTAGAGGCTGAGCGGGGAGTCCGCAGAGGGAGAAAGCCCTTTATATCTATAGTCTAATTGTGGTCCCCTATGCACTGAAACCCTTTCTGTGAGAATCACTCCGAATGGCCAGCCATCCGTCTTCGTGTCAGTGCTGGATGGCTGAGCTTCTTCGCCCTTGCAGTTTATTGATGCCCCGTGCTGGCCACTGCAAGACTACTGTAAATATTAACATTTTTCATCAAATGTAATTAATTAATTATTATTATTATTATTATTATTATTATTATTATCATGGTCAGGGTAGTAGTAGTAGCAGTAGCAGCAGCAGTAGCAGTAGCAGTAGTAATAGTAGTAGTAGTAGTAGTAGTAGTAGTAGTATCAGTAGTATCAGTAGTAGTAGTAGTATCAGTAGCAGTAGTATTAAGTCAAATTCCTCTTTAAAGGAAGGTTTTAATGAATAAAATATGATAAATCAATGCTGTTCCTGGAAGTACAGCCCCTGAAAAGCATATGCAGCAGAGTCTTCATAACCTGCTGGAAACTGCAATGTCCATGAAAGAGGTGGGATAGATGGTGAAGTTTCCCCGTTTCCAAATTAATTGCTAGACTGAGCATTGCAAAGGAGGCATTTTCATTATTCATCATTGTGTTTCAGTCTGTCGTATTTTTGCAGCTATTTGTCACAGGGCTAATAAGAAAAACTGAAGATTGAATACCCAAAATTAAATGTATTTACATCGAATGGCTGTCTGAAAACTCAGAAGAAACAGTCAATTACAGGAAAAGCAGCTGTTGGAAGAACAGGGTAAATACGGCACTGCGTTCTTACCCGAAACATCGAATGTGCAGCGTGACCCTTGAATAGAGGTTCACAGGACAGACAGCTCTAATACTGAAAGGTCAGTGTCCAGCACTGCTTAAAGTGCCTTTTTAATTAATATGATTTATACCTAGACCAGCAGGTGAGGCGAATTCCTATCCAAATAATGACTTTAATAAAACAATTAAGAGCCGAGGCTGGATTAAAACCAGTCGACCGTGCAGCCCCCCATAACTCAACCTGCCAAGCCATATGCTCGCCTCCTCCAGCACTTTGGTCCTGGGGAACCGATTCAAACTGTAAAAAGTTCCAGCGATGCATTATGCATGATCAGATGAGCAATATGCTACATCGCACCGTTTTTTTTCCTAAAGGACAAACTGAAGTCAAAGCTAGAGAAAGGAGGCAGTCCTACCGCCGTAATTATTTTAAATGTGCCATGAATCTAAGTCGGTATCCTTTTCATTGCACACTTAAATCCTTGGTGAGCTACTGGCTTTGTATCATTTAAAAAAGGTACTTCATTTAATGTTAATCTGCTGGCATTTAGCAGATGCTTTTATTCAGAGTAACTTACAATTCAAACAGAAGTGCTTAGAGAATACACTCATATGTAAATGACCCTTGATGTGGGTTCACTGTGGAAATCAATGATGTAAGTGCTGTTCTTCTCAGCAGTGTCCTGAAAAGAATCAGCTAGCCTATGGTTAACAGGCTCAACCGTTGCGCAGGTGCGACAGGTAACAGGTGCTCTCGGTCTTACGTCTCACCTGTAGGGGGGAGTCAGCGCTACGGGAGAGCAGGAAGTGTTTGCTCTTCTCCGGATCCAGGAGCAGGTCCCCCGCAGAGAGACCGAGGATCCGGGAGTGGAGTTTCTGTAAGAGAACATACACCGGCCGTCAAAAAGAGACCCTTACGAAGAGTCAGAGACAGCCCGAACAGCCCCCTATGAATGCTAATGCTGATGTGGCTGTCACATGTCATAAACGGATGTTCTACCCTTGGTGACTGCTGGGTGAGCACTTATGTCCACGCTAATTACCACACTACATACTCTCATAGTAAACCCTGATGACCACACTACATACTCTCATAGTAAACCCTGATGACCACAGTGCATTCTCTCATAGTAAACCCTGATGACCACACTACATACTCTCATAGAAAACCCTGATGACCACAGTGCATTCTCTCATAGCAAACCCTGATGACCACACTACATACTCTCATAGTAAACCCTGATGACCACAGAGCATTCTCTCATAGTAAACCCTGATGACCACAGTGCATTCTCTCATAGTAAACCCTGATGACCACAGAGCATTCTCTCATAGTAAACCCTGATGACCACACTACATACTCTCATAGTAAACCCTGATGACCACAGTGCATGCTCTCATAGTAAACCCTGATGACCACAGAGCATTCTCTCATAGTAAACCCTGATGACCACAGAGCATTCTCTCATAGTAAACCCTGATGACCACACTACATACTCTCATAGTAAACCCTTATGACCACACTACATACTCTCATAGCAAACCCTGATGACCACAGTTGATTCTCTCATAGCAAACCCTGATGACCACACCACATCCTCTGATGATCCATCCTGATCATTTCAGACTAAACCCTTCATTAGACTCCCTGCATGATGCTAAAGGTCTACGTCTGCTCAATGCTGTCGGACACGCAAAGCAGCAAAACAAACGGTCAATAATGGAAAACAACCTGAATCAATACCTCCCACAAGACATCAAATATGAGTAATGTGGTATTCATCTTGAAAATTAGTCGTCTAAATGTCACAAAACACATCTGTATTAATTATCTCGCCGATAAGCACTGGAACATACTTCACACTGAGTGAAAAGGGGCAACATGGCTCAGGCAGTAAGAGCAGTCGTCTGGCAGTCGGAGGGTTGCCGGTTCGATCCCCCGCCCGGGCTGTGTCGAAGTGTCCCTGAGCAAGACACCTAACCCTGAAATGCTCCTGACGAGCTGGTCGGCGCCTTGCATGGCAGCCAATCGCCGTCTGTGTCTGTGTCTGTGTGTGAGTGTGTGTATGAATGGGTGAACGAGAAGCATCAATTGTACAGTGCTTTGGATAAAGGCGTGATATAAATGCCAACCATTTACCAAAAGGACGTGCCAGTAAAACGCTTAGACATGAACGTATACAGTACAACACAGTGTGCTATACTGCACTGCAAATAAAAATCATATTATTTTTTAAGTTGTCTGTATTACATTGCATGTCATTTGGCAGATGCTCTTATCCAGAGTGACTTACAGTTGATTTAGACTAAGCAGGAGACAATCGTCCCCTGGAGCAATGCAGGGTTAAGGGCCTTGCTCAAAGGCTGTGCGGATCTTATTGTGGCTACCACTACGCTACAGGTCGCCCGTATTGTGGCACAAGCCTCACAAAAACACCATCAAAATAAATAAATAAATAAAAATTACATTGGCCCCATGCAGGGCTTTTCCAGCTAGGAGTTGAACTGGAAGGCATTAATGTCATCAGTCAGGAATAATTAATGCGAACAGACAGTAATTGCATTGGGGGCCTGGGGATTCCTAAAAAAAAAAGAGAAAGTATTCGCCCATTATTTAACAATGTAGTCCATCCTTTGTTTAGGGTCTACTTGGGAAGGGTTTCTAACCAAATGCAATCAGTGGATTGTAAAACCAATTTTTTTTTTCATTTGCTTAGTCTCAGATCTTCTTAACTGTAGAAATGATAAAACTCTTGGATTACAACACACCATTGGCCACCAAGGGGAATTTCAGCATTATTTTGGAGAATCGTTGTTGTCCACTCACCCCCCCCCCGTCCCCCTCCGTCCCCCTTTCCCCCCACCCCCCACCTTTTCATATCTAATGCACTTTGAAAGAACCGTAAAGCCAACGGTGAGTCCCTTCATTCATTTTCACGACACAAGCTGTCTGATATGGCCACGTCTACTTTGCAATATTGAAATGAAAGTCACCTTAACAATAACTGTGTATAAAATACATACAGTACGCAGTTCAGTCCACACAAAAAAAACCCCACGTCTATGTTAATAAGCTGGCAGCAGCACACCTGGCAATACACAAAACGCGTACTAATGAGACCTGCGCTCACCTCAACCACTGTACTTCAAGTGCTTATCTCCAATAACCCGACTCATTAGGGCTAGTTAGGATGTCTTTTCGCGGAGCTGGGCAAATTTAACAATGCACTTTGTTCAGGGTATTTTTAGTGTACTGTAGCAGAACCTCGTCCAGTTATTGCAAGTGCACTTATGAGGCTCACGGGCACTGGATTACTCCAGTTAAAGAAAAAAAAAGGCAAGCTAAGAGATTTGAACAGCTTTGGGCACGTATATAGATAATGGAAGAGTTATTATGTTATTTTCTTTCGCACGGAAAACACTTCTTCGCTGCTGGCTTTTCCCACAGCCTTTGAGCGGGGGGGAAACAGAGATAAGCTGAAGTGCTGAAGCACTGCTCAAGGTGCCTTCCTGCGTCCGTACGCCGAACACTCTTCCCCCGTTAAGCCGCACGAGATGGCGCGTTCATTTGAGTCCTTAACGCGAGGCCATTTAACGCGGGTGCCATTTTACATCGCACGTTTTTGACGCACAGCTGTCTTATGTGAGGCCAAACTGTGTGGGGGGAAAAAAACTGCTACCGCTAACTACCAACACTTCCACTGTTACTGCTACAACGGCCATTAACGATAACAACAGTAACAGCTATTCTCCTTTAACATTAAATGATGGTCATTATGAATTACGTGATCATATTCTTCTTAAAAAGAGAGCACTGTTCAACACAGTGGCCAGAGTTAAACATAATGACAACGAGGCGTCTTCTGAAGGTCAGGGGTCAGAGCCAGGGACATGGCCGCATGTGCGTGGGTGGTGGTCTGCAGGGCTTATCTCAAATGAGCCCAGCCATCCAAATCCTCTCCACAGACCGCAGGAGGGCAGGAGAAACGGCTGAGGGGGCAACAGAAGGGTGTGATGGGGGGTGTAAAGGGTGAGGAGGCAACAGAAGGGTGAGACAGGGGGGTGCAAAGGGTGAGGGGGTAACAGAAGGGTATGATGGGGTGGAAAGGGTGAGGGGGTAACAGAAGGGTATGACAGGGGGGTATAAAGGGTGAGGGGGTAACAGAAGGGTGTGATGGGGTGGAAAGGGTGAGGGGGTAACAGAAGGGTATGATGGGGTGGAAAGGGTGAGGGGGCAACAGAAGGGTGAGACAGGGGGGTGTAAAGGGTGAGGGGGTAACAGAAGGGTGTGATGGGCTGTAAAGGGTGAGGGGGCAACAGAAGGGTGTGATGGGGGGTGTAAAGGGTGAGGGGGTAACAGAAGGGTGTGATGGGGTGGAAAGGGTGAGGGGGCAACAGAAGGGTGTGATGGGGGCTGTAAAGGGTGAGGGGGTAACAGAAGGGTGTGATGGGGTGGAAAGGGTGAGGGGGCAACAGAAGGGTGAGACAGGGGGCTGTAAAGGGTGAGGGGGCAACAGAAGGGTGTGATGGGGGGTGTAAAGGGTGAGGGGGTAACAGAAGGGTGTGATGGGGTGGAAAGGGTGAGGGGGCAACAGAAGGGTATGATGGGGTGGAAAGGGTGAGGGGGTAACAGAAGGGTGTGATGGGGTGGAAAGGGTGAGGGGGCAACAGAAGGGTATGATGGGGTGGAAAGGGTGAGGGGGTAACAGAAGGGTGTGATGGGGTGGAAAGGGTGAGGGGGCAACAGAAGGGTGAGACAGGGAGGTAGAAAGGGGCGGCCCTCCATAAAGGATGGACATGAGCGGAAACGCTGATCGGACAGAACCGGAGCTCGGGGAGAACCGGAGAACCTGGATCAATGGGACGATTGCCTCCACTCCCACCACCGCCAGGACTATTTCAGCCCCACCACAGCGTGCCACGGTCCAGAGGGGCCTCGGTGCATTGCCACGGCAAATGGACAGGGCTGTTCAGGCTACAGTAACACTGTGTTAACCTTACAACATCAACGCCGTTTTATATAAAACAATAATATTAAGACCATTACCATAAGTCCTCTCTATAAGAGTTATGGTCATTTTCAATGTAATGATACATAATCATGATTATTATAATGATCCCTAGAACTTTTTTTATAGGGAAACAGGAAGATCCCTGCCACAAGGTTTTCTTGAATATTTTTAAGATTGTGTATTTCATTAAGTTGAAGACCAACAGGACTGTTCTTTAGGGATATTATCCCTAAATCAAACACTTCCATGGCTTTGCCAGTCAGTGAGACAGCAGAAAAGAAAATGTAAATCAGGCACCTGTGATCATGACAGGTGTTGAGCGGAGTAATACACGTGCAAACATAAGCCAAACATTACACTAAAAATAAAATGTCGTACACACATATTTCTGGATAATAAATAAGATGAAAACAAGTTTAATTTACTATCTCCCTCATAGAATACATGTGTGCCGGATTTCTCTTCAAACTTAATTTCTTATTACATTTTCCCCACATTGCGTGATTTTTTATTTATTATTTATATGGAGAAATAAGGGAGATAAACTATTTATCATGGGTAGATTTTCCCTTTTCTAAAAGCAAAACCCTACAAAAAAAAACTATAAAAAATGCATGCAACCAGATTAGAAAAATCAGTTTTAAAAAATGCTGTTTTTTTTAATGTATATATACCCAGTACATACACAGCATATACTGGGATTATGAGGAATTTGTAAATATTAAATCTCTGTGATTCATGAGTGTGATCCAGCAGTGAGAAACAAACACTTAAGGACCTAACTACCTCGTCTGGTCCTACCGTTCTGAATCAATTCTGAAAGATTATACAAATCATTTCAGAAGGCAATGTTATTTCAACTGCAGTAACACGTCACTCCTATTCAGAGTAAGTTAAGAGATTCCTGACGCAGGTAGAACCATCATTTCGGCTATTTATCTCAAGGCCAGAGATTGTGGTTTTTGCGGAAATTTCATATATCCGAGAATGCCAAAGGAAGGGTTTTATAAATCATTTCTACTGTGGAATAATGGATTATGCTATAGAAATATGGAACTAATATGCTCCAAGACATTATTCACCTAAAGAAGACCGCCGTCCATCTTCTAAAGCAAGACCTCTCAGTTTTATTCTTGATTTATAAAATGAATGAAGACTACTTATATTTGTATGTCCTCCCTAATACAACCTTCATGAACTGAATAATCATTTCTCTCAAAACGGCAGAAATACAGTAGACTGCTACAGAAGGAGAAAGGCTCCTCTTTGGGGGGGGAACCCTTTTCAGCTTTTCACGGAAGCCAGTGTGGTAGGTGCAAAAGCTGTGAAACCTTCAAGGATGATCCATTTTGTTCAAGGAACCCTTGAACTCGATTGGGTTCTCCGTGACAGGGTTGGCCAACCCTGCTACCGGAGATCTATTGGTTTTCACTTGAACCCTAGCAAAGCACACCCGAATCAAGAGCTAGAGATCTCCTTCAGCTGCTAATCAGTCAAAACCGGTGTGCCAAATTAGGGTTTAATTGAACACCCGCGGGATGGTAGATCTCCAGAAACCAGGTTGGGCAGCCCTGCTCTATGGAGACACAGTGGAACCTTATGGAACCATTTTGAGAGTGTTTAAATCTGGGGCAGGCCATCTTTGGGCGCAAGCAGAATCTGGGCAGAGGAAGAAAGGTTTTGAATGTGTACAGCGGTGAAAAACCCCGCACCCCCTTTCTCTCCAGTCAGCCGCACGGGGATGCGCCCCCCAGTTTTGATAGACAGGTAAGCCCGCCTCCGGGCTGAGAGCTGCCCTCATTGGATGTTAGCAACTGGGAGCGATGAAAAACAGAAATCATTGACAATCTGTCCTGGGACACTCGCAGATATCAGATCAGATTTTCTTTGCTTCGAGCCAGCCATGAGGGTAATTACATAAGGAAGACACAGCTGCCCCAGCAAGTGCAGAGAAGTAAAGTGCAAGGGCAAGAAACAGAAGAGAAAAGGACACCATTGTGCAGACCCAACATGACTCGATATGAGATCAATGTTGTCCATTGAAGCACTTAGCGCTTGATTGCCTCCCACCAGCTATTCAAACTAAATTGGTTTCTGTCGGTAATTTTAGTCTACAGCACTTATGGTTTCAGCTAAAAGGATAAATCACAAAAAGACTTTAAATCCATTATTTACTCGCATAGACAATGGCTGAAATCACCAAACAAGTGTGTATTAAACCTCTGGTGTTAAAGAAAGCATATAAATTTTAAAAATCATTTAAAAAACCCTTTTAATAAAGCTGTAGTTATTCAAAGCATGGACCTTTGTACAAGTGTTTTACAATGAAATTAAAAGAGCCAAGCACAATCAAAACAGGAAATTCCACACAGTAGCGTGTAACAGTTTAATACTTGGGAACCTAATGTGATCTCTGGGCATTAAAATGCTTGTAAAATCAGTAAGGTCAACTACAATTTATACACAAAAAATATATACAAATCAATATAATCTTAATATCTGCACTATAATGTAAATGTATGTCTTTACTTCACAAGGGAAGACAATAAAAGTAAAGTAAAATGGTTAGGAGATACAGCACATCCTTTTATCGAATCTGTAATCAGTGAGGAAGGAGTACTCATTGAAGCTTTGGGGCGAACCACACTATTAAAAAACGGGCACGACGGCAACACAAAAGTCAGCGGCACTTTGGCAACACCAGAGAAAAGGCTTGTAAACATGATTATAAAATACAAGCGGAAAAACATTTTTTTTTTAGAAAGCTACCTTGGTCCCTTTCCAAAAGCAAAGTGTACAGTCTGCGGTTTGGATAATAATGCACCATCTGTGTATGAATAGAGTGGCCATTTTAGGGCCCGGGGGGACCGTGCCAGCCGTACTCTTTAGTTTCCCACATGGCACAGGAGCTGCTAATGTGGCGATGGACCTTCTGGTCACACAAAGGCACATCATATCATGGAGCACACCACCAGACCTTCTCAGCAGCCCCCTCCGATGTCACCAACAAAGGCTCGGCAGGGCAGGGCGGGGAAGGAAGGAAGGACCCACAGATGACAAACAGCCCTCAGAAAGGGCTTTAGGCACCAATATAAACAGGCGGGGGTTTCCTGCCCACATTCGATTAAAAGGACAGGGATGGGGTTTGGTTATGCAAACGCTTTCACGCTAACAAAACCCTGAACACAGTCGCACTCAATTAAAGGCAATTTTGCATCCTCTTGATTTTCCACAAATTTTATATGAATGGAAAATGGGATCACAGTCTTTTCACACCACGGCGAGTGAAAGAAGAGTCTGATTAGGAACCGGGACTCCAAGCACAGAGAGAATGGACCCAATCCCACTCAGTTAATCAACAGCGGGTAAAGCAGAGTGTGTCTGTGTGTGCGCGCGCGTGTGTCTGTGTGTACGGGGTGGGGGGGGGGGGGGGGGGGGCATACAAACGTAACTGTAGTAGAATCTGCAGTGAATTTCTTTAGTTTCACAGTTTTAAAAAGAGCCAATGTCGGAGCTCAGTATTTACAGATAGACAGGCTGTTAAACAAGAGGTCAGAGGAGCACAAGGATACTCCGCGTAGGGAAGTGAATGGCTTCTGCGTGGCATCGTAAGTGTGTTTATTCAGGGCTCTCCGGATGTCACGCTAATCCTTTATACTTCGGTCCAAGTGTCTCATTAATTGGGCAATGTGTGTGTGTGTGTGTGTGTGTGTGCGCGTGTGTGTGTGTGCGTGTCTGGCGGTCAAATAAGACGAAAAGAAGAAACGACCATGAGGCACAGGCGAATGGTGAGCTATCTCTGCTTCGCGGCCGGGAGGTGGTGCGGATTTTCGTCCTGCTGTCCGGACGGCTGACGGCTCAGTTTTCCCGCCGTCCGTCGTCTTCCTCCTGGATGAGTGACCGCTGGCAGCGGCCCGACGCTTCGGCCCCTCGAGGTCCGACACCTCAGAGCGCGCCTCGGGTCAAACCGCACCGCCGTACGAGAGCGTCAGACTGCCCCGCTCCCCGCAGCACAGAGTCAAACCAGCACAGAGTCAAACCAGCCCGGAGTCAAACCAGCACAGAGTCAAACCAGCCCGGAGTCAAACCAGCCCAGAGTCAAACCAGCCCAGAGTCAAACCAGCACAGAGTCAAACCAGCCCGGAGTCAAACCAGCCCGGAGTCAAACCAGCACAGAGTCAGACCAGCCCGGAGTCAAACCAGCCCGGAGTCAAACCAGCACAGAGTCAGACCAGCCCGGAGTCAAACCAGCACAGAGTCAGACCAGCCCGGAGTCAAACCAGCCCGGAGTCAAACCAGCACAGAGTCAAACCAGCCTGGAGTCAGACCAGCACAGAGTCAGACCAGCCCGGAGTCAAACCAGCCCGGAGTCAAACCAGCCCGGAGTCAAACCAGCACAGAGTCAAACCAGCCCGGAGTCAGACCAGCACAGAGTCAGACCAGCCCGGAGTCAAACCAGCCCGGAGTCAAACCAGCACAGAGTCAGACCAGCCCGGAGTCAAACCAGCACAGAGTCAAACCAGCCCGGAGTTAGACTGCCCCGCTCCCCGCAGCACAGAGTCAAACCAGCACAGAGTCAAACCAGCCCGGAGTCAAACCAGCACAGAGTCAAACCAGCCCGGAGTCAAACAAGCCCAGAGTCAAACCAGCCCAGAGTCAAACCAGCCAGGAGTCAGACTGCCCCGCTCCCCGCAGCACAGAGTCAAAGCAGCACAGAGTCAAAGCTCTCTGTCTGTGTACACATCCCGCTACACGCAGCAGAGTCAAAGCAGCACGGAGTCAAAGCTCACCGTCTGTGTACGCATCCAGTCTGCACACAGCACAGAGTCAAAGCTCTCTGTGTACACATCCCGCTGCACGCAGCACAGAGTCAAAGCAGCACGGAGTCAAAGCTCACCGTCTGTGTACGCATCCAGTCTGCACACAGCACAGAGTCAAAGCTCTCTGTGTACACATCATGCTGCACGCAGCACGGAGTCAAAGCTCACTTAATCGCAGAAACTCAAGATGTCCTGAGGGCCACGGATAAATTTAATGACTTGGGCTGCCTCTGTGCCTGCACCGGTGGGCAGAGTAGAAATGAGACGCTCACACAGAAAGTAATTAATATGGCCACCATATTTCTGCAGAGAAAGACAAAGCTGACTGAAATTTGAACGCAAAATACTCACACGATGAGATGAAACTAAAATAAAACACATTTCTTGTAATGTACATAATATTCTACTGTGTATATAAATAATAAAACTATAAACATCCACAAGTTGGTAAAAATACTGAATCGACATTACATTGTATTACAAGTATAAGCTCACGATAAAATTATTCATACTGAACAGTAAACATTTGATTACTGGTGTTCCTATACTAGTTGGCTAAGCTTGGCAACATACTGCATCACTAACACAACAGAGCAGAATTGAGAAATGGTTACTCTAGCAACTACATGAACATTTTCACCTGCCTCCATTCTCCACAAGTCGGTGACGAATTTTGTCAGAACGGTCAAAAGATTTGGAAACCTCATTACAAATTAATTGCATAACTGCCAATCCGATTTGAAAAGCAATTTATTGCCATGGTACAAATGAAGGACAGCTCACTCTGGTGCATTATGGGAATACGCAGGATCACTTTAATGGATATTGGTCAGAAGAGTTTGGTAGCAGTACATTTTGTCATATATGCCACTTTTGAGACATGGTGGCTAGATGCTGTGGTCTAGATCACTGTATTTTGGCTTCAACAAGTAATCTCCCAAAAAGCCTAAATTTTCATGTTTTCATGTTTTTTCCTGGAAAAAGTTTCATTTAGTTTAGGATTCAGAAAAAAAAATTAAACAAATGAAAGTTACATAAAAGCTTTGCAAGAACTACTCGAAGACCAAAGAAGAGCAAGGAGTGCTGCACAATCCACTATCACCTGACCTCAACCCCACTGAACATTTATGGGGGCACTTGAAGACGGACAAAATCCATTAAAGATGCTCTTTGGAACATTGGCAAATAATGCTGGGATAACATGAAACATCAGGTTTTGCACAAATGTGTGGAGTCCAAGACAGATCGAGTACACACTGCCATTAAAGCAAAAGGGGGACAAACCAAATACTAAGAAATTCAGAAATTCATGTACATTCTTCAAAGATTCTACTTTTCACTCAAATTGTTATGCTGATAAAATGAGAAAAGAGTATAAAATAGACATATTTTAACTAGTGCTCTTAGACCCCACTGTACATGCATAAATATTCGGCATTCTTATCCTGCCACATCCTATTACACGCAAATATAAAAGTTTAAACAACAGGGGGAGTAGTTTGCCAATTTCTCAAAGTCTAAATTGATATAGTCCTTATTTCATAAACGTTCATATGAATTTCTGAGTCTTGGAAATGCACATTATGCTAACACGTCGTCCTGAGACTATATTACAGCTACAAGGAGGGAAACATGAGAGCGCCCTTTGCTATTCACAGAGACATAACACACCTCCGGGTGTGCTTGCGTGAACACAGAGCGAATACTCTCCAGTCATTTTCAGCTCCTGGTACGGTCTTTCAAGACTCAAAACCGTAACCATTATACCGCGAAAAATGTAACTCCATCGTAACAATCTCCCCAAGTAAATACAGTTACGATACTTTGCTTCCACTTCCAGTGTAATTAAAATGAATGTGTCTTCCGCCCGTCATCTCACGCCGGTAATGTCTTCCCCTGATTACAGCGGCGATGTTGTACTGGTCAATGGACCAGACCCAGTCTAACGAATGGCCTCTATCGATTTCAGATTTAAGTCGTCTCCGTGGGCCACGCGGGACCCATCTCATTAGGAGCAGCGCCCTGATTACGGGGGCGCTTTGAGACGCAGCGTAGCCGCACCGACGCGCCCCCAGCCCCGCTGGAACCGAGAGAGCGTTCCTGCGGCTCGGAACGGCTCCCGCCGCAAAGCGATGAGCTGCCCTGACATCCAATCAGCTCCGCGTCCCGCCCAGTTGGCTTCTGGGGGTTCCGTGCGCGGGGACTCGGTCCACATGCATCGCCCGGAATGATTGATGGAGCCATTCTCACTGCATATTCCTCCGGATATATTTTTGCTCTCGGATTTCTTTGGCAATAGTCGCAAAGTACTTCATAGCACCGAAGTAGGCCGACTTCTTAACATCGGGTAGGGAATGGGCTAATATCACTTAACCACGGCAAAACATGTTGACAGAAAAGTGGAAATTGTAAATAGGGAATATGGGGTTACTGAAGCAGGCAAGCAGGCATGATGAGAGAACATATGCTGTTAATAACACGTCTCCCAATCCGACGTGCAGTATGCGTTCAGTTTAAATAATGAAAATGAAAGTGTGTTCATGCTACGGAGGTGAATAAAAATCATTATATGAAATAGCACCCTCACACAGGGATGTCCAAACGAGTTCAGTTACCCAAATTAAATTAAAGATCAGGAAGTATTCATGAAACTGAATCTAAGTTCTCCTGAATAAAAATGAAGTTGTTCTGCTCCATTCTACTCTGTCCAATTAGCCCGTCAGAAGGAGTGTAAGCAAGGCCTGATGTCACAATGTCACATGGTCTGATGTCACACTGACAGCAGCCAATTATGGCCTGATGTCACAATGACAGCAGCCAATCATGGTCTGATGTCACAATGACAGCAGCCAATCATGGTTTGATGTCACAATGACAGCAGCTAATCATGGTCTGATGTCACAATGACAGCAGCCAATCATGGTCTGATGTCACAATGACAGCAGCCAATCATGGCCTGACGTCACAATGACATCAGCCAATTAGGGCTGTGCAGGGGAAGTCCCTGCCAGCAGAACAGTTCTCCCTTACATGTCCTGTAGAGTAGCGGTTAGGGTAAATGACTGGGACACGCAAGGTCGGCGGTTCTAATCACGGTGTAGCCACAATAAGATCTGCACAGCTGTTGGGCCCTTGAGCAAGGCCCTTGACCCTGCATTGCTCCAGGGGAGGATTGTCTCCGGCTTAGTCTAATCAACTGTATGTCACTCTGGATAAGAGCGTCTGCCAAATGCCAATAATGTAATGTAATGTTATACACTGTGCATACCAGAAAAGGCACACAGTAATGAACTAGTTATTACAGTCCAACAATATAAGAACTACATTTGGTAATAAGTACCAAACTATCTATTAAACATTTTTTTAAACATGATCAACAGTACCATAAGTACAGCTATATTCTGCAAGGATTGGTATTCTACCCATGTCATGGATGTGCCTAAGGGCCAACCACCCCCCAAAACTGTCACACAAGTCAGTGTGTTTTCCTGTCAGCCTTTCAGTACCCAACAACAAAGGAACGCAGTCAACAGGGAGAACGAGAGGAGGAAAACAACGGCAGCAGAGTTACTGTCCTCCAATCCTCCCCCAGCAGGGAGAACCGGGCGGGAAACAACACGGTGCCTTCCCCCAGCTCACAGCCAGTCTGGGCCTCCATTTGATCAAGGCAGCAGTCACCACTGGACCACAGACAAGGAGGTTTGGAAACATTCATTGAAGCCAGGCGGCCATATTGTGTGTGGAACTGGGTTGGGTGAAGATCTGAGCTAGAATGAGCTTATAATGTTGTGTTGGGCAGCTCAGGGAAATTGCCCCAACCAGTTTCTTAGATACCATCAAGCTGTATTTGGCTTAATATTAGATTAGGCCAGTCCCTGGACTGGAACAAATAGAGCATAGGGCACAAATCTCAGAGCTCAGAGCGAAAGTGCATATTTGTATCATTGGTTTGCTTTAAAATATGCTCAAATCTTACAAGTGATTGCACCAGGTGCAACATTACATTAAAGCATGTCTGCTGTGTGTGTATATGTGAGTGTGTACGTGTGTGTGTGCGTGCATGTGTGTGCGTGTATGCATACACATAAGTGTCTGTGTGTGTGTGCACGTGCGTGTGTGTGTTTGTGTGTGCATGAACGTGAACGCACGTCTCTGTGTGTGAGTGAAAACTGTATGTGTGTGTGCTTACGCGCGTGTGTGTGTGTACACGCACGTACGCATAAGCATTTGACCGTGTTTGCATGCGTGCACGTGCGTGTGTGTCTCTCTGCGTGTTTATTTTTCTTAAATTGCCTGCAGTAAGCCAAGCTACCAATGGAATCTACAAAACAATTTACGATTCATTTCTAACGATATTACCAGAGTCAGAACTCGTAATGGAAGCAGTCCTACATACTCCAGAGAGAGAGAGAGAGAGAGAGAGAGAGAGAGTTTCCCAAAATACAAGATGGTAGACCGGTACCCCGGAGGTGCTTCAAAGAGTTATAGCAGACATTTGGAATCAATCATAATCACAGATAATAACACACTGGCAGGGCAAATATCATAAAGTGGAATTGCAGTTGAGGCCCTGGGCTAAACGGCTCGAAACTCATCAAGCTGTAATCGCTGAGGCTGCCTACATGTTGGATGTTTTTTCAGCAGAGTATCTTCCCTAGCAGCGGAATGGAGGGAGGAGCACCTCCAGCTTCCCAGCATGCATAGCGTGAGACCTGAAACTGATCGTCCCATCTGAGCCTGCCTGGACCCCCGGGGCGTAATCCTCACACTATGTTTAGGTCAGGATCGGCCCCCCGTGCCACCGATCCAGGATAAGGATCGCTAAACCAAATCCTAAAACAAAGATTTTGTTTTATCTGAAGCTGATCCACCGTTCCCAGATTCCCTTCCCTTAATTACAGTACCACAGCACAAAGTGGGAGCAGGTCAGGACAGAGGAGTTATAAAATGATAATGCTTTCCATTACAGATGCAGGAGCCAATGGCAAATCCTGCATGGTGCCTCAACAGTGACTAATTACCTGGCCCCTTCGCTGGCCAATAACGGTGGAGCAAAGATAATTACTGCAGACTACAATGGGGTTCCCCCGGAACGCACGCCCCTAGCGAGGTTACAGGAAGTAAATATACATGGTTCGCTTAAATAATACATTTTCAAGCACTCGAGGTTTTGAATAAAATTGAAATACATTTTTAGGCACCAAAAATGCCTGAGAATTAATTCGCTTGAATTAAACCGGCACAATAGTTTAACCAAGGACACGACCACTGCAGGTCTGACTGGACAGGTTTGACCTTCTGCGGAACGACTGCAGGTTTGCATCCGGGATGGTGTGAGTCAAGCAGGTTTACACCAGTACATGAACTGACACAGAGACGGTGTGAGTGGTGTGTGAACTGACACAGAGACGTGTGAGTGGTAAGTGAACTGACACAGAGACGGTGTGAGTGGTAAGTGAACTGACACAGAGAAGGTGTGAGTGGTAAGTGAACTGACACAGAGACGGTGTGAGTGGTAAGTGAACTGACACAGAGAAGGTGTGAGTGGTAAGTGAACTGACACAGAGACGGTGTGAGTGGTGTGTGAACTGACACAGAGACGGTGTGAGGTAAGTGAACTGACACAGAGACGTGTGAGTGGTAAGTGAACTGACACAGAGACGGTGTGAGTGGTAAGTGAACTGACACAGAGACGGTGTGAGTGGTAAGTGAACTGACACAGAGAAGGTGTGAGTGGTAAGTGAACTGACACAGAGACGGTGTGAGTGGTGTGTGAACTGACACAGAGACGGTGTGAGTGGTAAGTGAACTGACACAGAGACGTGTGAGTGGTAAGTGAACTGACACAGAGACGGTGTGAGTGGTAAGTGAACTGACACAGAGACGGTGTGAGTGGTAAGTGAACTGACACAGAGACGGTGTGAGTGGTAAGTGAACTGACACAGAGACGGTGTGAGTGGTAAGTGAACTGACACAGAGATGGTGTGAGTGGTGCGTGAACTGACACAGAGACGGTGTGAGTGGTGTGTGAACTGACACAGAGACGTGTGAGTGGTGTGTGAACTGACACAGAGACGGTGTGAGTGGTGTGTGAACTGACACAGAGACGTGTGAGTGGTGTGTGAACTGACACAGAGACGGTGTGAGTGGTAAGTGAACTGACACAGAGACGGTGTGAGTGGTAAGTGAACTGACACAGAGACGGTGTGAGTGGTAAGTGAACTGACACAGAGACGGTGTGAGTGGTAAGTGAACTGACACAGAGACGGTGTGAGTGGTAAGTGAACTGACACAGAGACGTGTGAGTGGTAAGTGAACTGACACAGAGAAGGTGTGAGTGGTAAGTGAACTGACACAGAGACGTGTGAGTGGTGTGTGAACTGACACAGAGACGGTGTGAGTGGTAAGTGAACTGACACAGAGACGGTGTGAGTGGTAAGTGAACTGACACAGAGACGGTGTGAGTGGTAAGTGAACTGACACAGAGACGGTGTGAGTGGTAAGTGAACTGACACAGAGACGGTGTGAGTGGTAAGTGAACTGACACAGGGGCGGTGTGAGTGGTGTGTGAACTGACACAGAGACGTGTGAGTGGTGTGTGAACTGACACAGAGACGTGTGAGTGGTAAGTGAACTGACACAGAGACGGTGTGAGTGGTGTGTGAACTGACACAGAGACGGTGTGAGTGGTGTGTGAACTGACACAGAGACGTGTGAGTGGTAAGTGAACTGACACAGAGACGTGTGAGTGGTACGTGAACTGACACAGAGACGGTGTGAGTGGTAAGTGAACTGACACAGAGACAGTGTGAGTGGTGTGGGCTCGGACAGCGTGTCTGCTCTCGGGGGCTGTGCGGTCGGCTCTGGGACGAGTCTGGCGGATGGCGAGGGAATCCAGACGTACCTGGAGGAGGAGGTCAGAGGTCGGCCTGACGCGCTGCTGGAACAGGAAGCTGAGGGCCCGGTTCTGCTGCTCCAGGTCGAACACTCGCGTCCGTAGTCTCAGACACTCCTCTCTCAGATCCTGAGGGGACAGGACAGCGATGAATAACAGTCTCCCGCCGCAGATTCACACGGAAAAAAAACTCGCCTACATTTTCCAACAAAACGCTACACATATTTTTACTCATTAAATTAACAGGGCGTTGCATGCGCAGTCAACCTAACCTATTAACCTTTAAATAAATTAATAGAATAAATAACAGGCTATGTTTATACATTTCATAGTGGCCTATTTCAAACCAACCTACATAAAGAAGTTAAACAGTCTTCAGCACCATCAATTTCAAGTTTTATACTCACAATTAAAAAGTATGTTTTAACATTTTTGTGAAAATAGTGTTTTCATTCATAACAATAGGCACACCTTTTGAGTAAGCAGGGCCTGCACAACCTGATTGGCGACCTGAAAAAAGAGAAAGGGTCAAAGGTCATTTTATTCTGCTTGATTTACGCCCACTCGCGGTGAGAAGCAGCAGAGCTCCACAGGTTTCTCATGGCTGTATAACGCTGTGCCATCTGCGCTAACGGGCTAGCGCCGTACACAGCGCACCTCATTACACTTAATGGCAAACAGCAACGAAACAGCCATTTCGATAGCGTAACTAGTTCAGTCATTGAAACTCTCGCCATCAATGTAAGCCAACCCACAGCTCAGAAACATACTGTACTGTAGCATACAGCACATAAGCGCTACGTAAGAGGCTTCCTTACATGGCCTCTTAATTCAGGACATGATTCCTGTTTTGGGAGGAAATGTGTTGATGATGTGTATCAGTGATGTTTACACTGATACACAGAGTGGTAAATGGTTGGCATTTATATAGCAAAGCGCTGTACAATTGATGCTTCTCATTCACCCATTCATACACACACTCACACACCAACGGCGATTGGCTGCCATGCAAGGCACCGACCAGCTCGTCAGGAGCATTTTGGGGGTTAGGTGTCTTGCTCAGGGACACTTCCACACAGCCCGGGCGGGGGATCGAACCGGCAACCCTCCGACTGCCAGACGACTGCTCTTACCGCCTCAGCCATGTCGCCCCTACACAGCACATATTAGGCACGGGACTACACTGCCTGTACCATGCATCTACACAATAATATATGACAGTAATGTAATTAATAAATCCCAAGTAAGCATCCAGTTAAAAAAAGCATCATCAGAAAGAAAAATGTTTGTTTAGGACTCTGAACTCTGGACGATGAAATTCCCAAGAATAAACCAACCCCTTGTCTTGCCGATCTTTGAGAAGTTTCATTACATTACATTACATTATTGGCATTTGGCAGACGCTGTTATCCAGAGCGACGTACAGTTGATTAGACCAAGCAGGAGACAATCCTCCCCTGGATCAATGCAGGGCCTTGCTCAAGGGACCAGTTGTGTTTTTGTTGCAGTTTAATTGTGTTTTGATCCTGTATTGACGAACGGCCATGCCAGGAAGATAAGACGGGGATGTGCCCACTGCAGAATACAGTGACGAAGCTCAGCTGTCAGTCTTTTTGGTCAAGATTCTGTGGGTGACCACAGGGATTGATCAGTGTTTCAAACAGTTGAAGACTGCATTAGTTTCACACATTATAGAGTCAGAAGGAATTAAGTGAAGATACAGTATTTTATATAGTGAACAATAGATTTATTTAATAACAGTCTTTTCTATGTGGCTATGCAGTATTACCCGCTAAAGAACATTAAACAATACTCTTGGGAATTCTCTGTCCAAAAAAGTCCCTGCGCTGTCAGATAACTCATACACTGAACTCTGCAGCATCAATCCCTGAACGTATTATCTTCTTTTGCAATTGCTCAATTGTTCTGAACATCGTGTTGTTATTGTTTGTGTGTGTGTGTGTGTGTGTGTGTGTGTGTGTGCGTGTGTGTATGTGTGTGTGAGAGAGACTGCGTGTGTGAGTGTGTATGTGTGTGAGTGTGTGAGTGTGTGTGTGTTTGCATGCTGAAGAGTGAGTGAATGTCTATTCCCACTGCAAAAACCGAAGCATCTCATACCGTAAGCAAATGTACACTTTCAAAATAGTCCTGCCACGTAGGCCCCATGAGACACTGTGCCACTTCTGCACTATATTGTACACAAATAAACAGCTATACTGTTCACCAGCAGGAACTTTGGGGCCCTGTTTTCCACAACGTGTGTGGGGAGCCAAGCTGAGAGACAGCGTACCAATAAAGTGCGTGTGCTTTGCTAAAAATAATCTTCCGCTGAGGTGTTTCTCCTTATTTTCACCTTGTAGCTGAAATAAATGACATACAGTATACATTAAAAACCAATCTCAGCTAAGATACTATTTTATAAATAAGTTGTGAGATGAATTTGTATTAAATTTAAATTGCCCTTTAATGAGTTTGTCCCCACTTTGATGACACAGAAGAAAGAACCACAGCATTAAGACTATCATATTTGCTATCTGGGGGCTTAGAGCTAATCTGTTTTATTCCCTCTGTCGAGTCTCTTTATGAAAAGCGCTATACAAAAATAAATTGAATTGAATAGTAGCGTATTTGTCACACGGCAGCAGAAAAGGGCTGAGATGTTTTATCCCTTTCTGACAGATCCACTTCTGTTCTAACTGTTCTTAAAATCTACTGAATTGGGACCAGAATGTACTCCTTTGAAGTTAAAAGGACTGGATTTAGAATTACATTTGAACCGAGCGTGTTTCTCACTGCGTAATGTGAAGAGAGTTCCAAGCGAGAGAGAAAGGTTTCGGAGGCAGGTGAGGCGAAGCCGGGTACTATCTGAGGGCAGAGACGTGTGGAATTGCGGAGGGAAACTTCACATCGCATGAACTCCCCACACCAGCCGATAAGGATTCGCAGAATGTGAGATTTCACAGCCGGGGGAGAAGGGAGAGGCTCTGGCCAGCATGGTTTCATGTGCGGTGGGGATTGGGGGGGGGGGCTGATGGTGGTTGGGGCGTATCTGAAATTCTGTCGGCAGCTCTTAAACACCTCGGCCCCAAAGCTGGCAATTCCAATTAATAGAGCGTCTGTCCCTCCTGGCACCTCTCGTCAGAGTTATTCAGCAAACAAAACATCCCCAAAAGTGCTCATTAACTAAAGCACCATGTTCTCTCCGAAGAGCGTATTCCCCCAGCAGTACCTTTTCTGAAAGTCAGCCAGACTTTCCTTTAGAAAAGCTTCCCTGATTTTCCGATTCCGCTTTGAGCTTCTTCAGCGAACAATGAGGCCTGAATTAAGCGTGATTCAATGAGGTCCTGATTGAACATTTGCGTTTAACTGGAATGTGAATGGTTTTCCTTTTAAGCAACCCGTTGTTAATTTCCGGAACAGTAATGAAACGGTAAGTATCATTCCAATTTCTGCCTCTCTCATCTCAGAACAATGATTGACCGCTGTGTTTCTTTGACCCAGAATTCCAAAGTAGTACATGATCCTTTTCCAGAGACTATTGCAAGTGTGATATTTAATATTAGAATTTCAATAATGAAGTATAAAGGCATGACTCATGTGAAAATGGTGTGGGATTCAAGCATTATTATTGCACCGTGGGTGCAATTAAACCTCAAGTTTAAACCTCTAGACCACAGAACTGAAGTGCAACCGGAACAGCTATCCAGCTATATTTTTGTTTGCTTAGATAACAAACTGGTCCAACAGAAAACAAAGTCTGCATGTGTTAATTTACCTCGTCCAGACACTTTTCATACTGGGCTCTCTGACTCTCGTTCTCCCTCGCCAGAGCAGAGTTTTCTGCCTGCAAGAAAAAACCAAACACATTCACGTCAACACTACGGTCACACACTATCACGCTGGAAGGGGCATTATCAAAAGCACATCGACCCGAGCCAGTGTCTGAATGTGATGTCTGCGATTAACTTCACAGTCAAAAAAGGGAAATACATATCCTACTGAATTTGATATTTGAATATTGTTTTGTTTTTTTGTTTTTCTGTTAATGTGGAAATGTAATTCCTTTTCATAAAAAAGAAAAACTTGAGATCAGAGAAGAAATATGCATATTGTATTGCATACTGTACGCGAGTACAGATACAATTTATAAGTAAAAACATTTGAAAGCAAGTACACGTCTACATTTGTTACTCAAGGTTAACACAAATAAGCATGGGCTTAACTTTCTTTCATCTTTCTTCCTCATTCTTCTTTGTATTAAAAATATCAGACAATAGTACTTGTGTCCTCAAACGGGAAACTTGTCCAGGAAATAAACGGCAGCCTTGTTTACAATGATTATACGCTGCAAAACTAACGCCTGACTCAAGATCGCATTCCTGCGCGTGATTATTGTTTTCACCATGACATTAATTTCTTAACTTGTCTAACAGGAATTCAATAATCAAAAATTATAAAATGTAAATTGCTAAATCGTTTTTTTTTTGTCCATTCACATACAACAGCGCAGCATCATAAAACAAATAATAATAAAAAAAGTATTTGTCAAATGAGAGCCTTAAAAAGTTTTTAAAAGTATTGATGTTCTGTGTGCACAAGAACTATCTTTTCTAAATTACAGCACAGTGAGTGAATAGCACTTGCTATTTTGCTAAACTGTGTCCCTAGGCAAAATCAATCAGGGTTGGCAATTCTACAAGCAAGGTACCATTGTATGTGCTGATTGAAATAAAAGATACTATAAATTGGATTGGACAGAACAATACGGGTTTGTCAGTGACGGCAATAAAAATAAAGAGATAAAACACATTTTATTCACCCGCTCCAGTGTAGTGCGATTGACCAGAAAGAATCCATAACATATTATTTTTCCATTATAAAATTATTTCCATTTTTAATACAGCGTGTCTGAAATAAAAAGCCAAACCTACATTATATTGCAGTAGCAGTTTTATCGCTACACGAACCCCTATAATAACCCTATTAACAGGGCTCCCCCTAGTGGTGTGAGCAGTACAAAGTATTCCCTTTCACATTTTCAGGCCAGTGCCTGGAATCGCCAAATAAATCAGCCCGAAAAAAAGTTTTAAATGTTCATAAGTAAAACACTTACATTGTATTCACTTCCGGTATTAGCCTGACTTTCATGTTTTTATGAGGAAAGCGGAACCGCCATGGGGACGCGGAGAGAACACACAAACTCCACCGCCTTAATATTCATGGTCAGTCTTATTTATTCATTAATCTATTTATTTTGTTTTATTTATCAGGGACAGTGGACATTAATGAACATTCTCTGGTTCCGCATCAATGTAAAAGTTAGCTAATGAGCTCATTTCCATCTGTAGTCCCTAACCTGCACGTCTTTGGACTGTACATTATACCGCCAGCCCTCGCCAGTGACAAGAGCGCTCACGTTCGTTCACAGCTCACGATTACAGACGGACAGACAGACCCTCAGGCACCGGCCCATTTCGCCCGGGCGTAAGGCCGGAGCAGATCCAAATCGACGGCGCCCGCCTGTTATTCGTACACCCCATTGGCTCAGTAAGCAGGAGTGTTGTCTTGGCTACGGGCCAGGAACCAATCAAAAAGCTCCCTCCCTTGGCTGATAAGGGAAAGAGGCCCCCCCCCAGGTTCCTGGCCTATCAAGAGAGGGGATGATGGGGGAAAAAGTTTCAATCGAGTCTGAAAGAATCAAGTTTTAAAAATAAGACCACCGTCATGAAAATTGAGTTGGACTTCTTCATAGGAGCAATAAGAAATATTCTGACTCTTACTGTATGTGTCAAAGTGAAACCAAAATACACAAATCAAATGTTAGAGAGCAACGGTTGTCACAACCTGGGCGATTGCAGCGATTGATTTGAACAGAGAGCTGGCAGACATAAACAGTCCTTTGTAACTGGATCTATACGGTTTAGTTTTTGGAAGGCCAATCAATTCAGGTTCTCATTTGTCAGTCGCACCAGGACATTTAAATACCTGCCGATTGTTTTCTGTCTATCTCGTCTGTATATGTCAGGGTTGCCTAATGAGATATGAGATGTGTATGAACCAATCTCTCCTCGTACTGTGCCCCGAAAACGGCCTTTTTTGCAGTACTTGTGGTGAGATGTTTTTGGGTGGAGTGAACGCGTGAGACAACCTGGAAGCGCGAGAGCTGGCAACTCTGAATATACATATTCATCTTCTGTTTATTTGCAGATGTTATAAACGAAGATAATACAATCAGGCCTTGGGCCTGATTTTCAGCGTGAGCAATATCAAATCCTCTGTACGTCTACAAATGAAAATAGCTCATAAACCCTACAGGAGGAGGAGCTTTGGCAAGAAAATAAAAAATATTGTTTCAAACTCAATTTGCGGGAGCCGTCCTCGCAACTTCATTAGACTGAATCAAAGCGTCAGGATGCAGTCCATTATTTCAAACCGCTAAATGAAATCCATTTTCATTTCCACAGAATCCTCTCGCGGCGCGATGTTAGCGTCCGTGGAACTAGATTATGATATATTGAGCTGTGAATGAAAACTCTGACTGATGCAGAGATCTGTAATGAGGAGCCCAGCCAGAAAATTATATTCTCGCCTCTGACAAGAGCTGCTTTCTGCACACAGACTGTGAAATGGATTTGGCAAAAAAACACGTCAGGTTATATTCTGTTCCGGAGAAATACGTCCAGATCAACACAGCTGTTTACTTGCATCAATATGAATGTAACGTTAGCCTGACAATCAACACAGTATTGCATAACTGGATGCAGACCGCAAAGTGCCAATTTAAAATTGTTAAACTAGGCTAAAAATCAGGCTTGGGTTTTCAATTACAATATGTCCACACTGGTTTTCACCCACCAAAAAAATAAATAGTAAAGGCTTGAGGTGCCATTTGTGACAAAAAACATGAAATACAAACAGAACATGGTTTGATCCTATTGGTCTTAATGCTATCATGACGATCTTTGACATGGCCGCAATATGGGCTGACTTTTCTCTCATTTTATTATTTTGCTTGGTCCCATTAGCGTGTACCTTAAAGAAAAGACATTCGCACAGGCCAATAATGCAATGTTCTGCAGCATCCTGGTGTGTGAAATGACGTGTGAGGTGGCTCAATACGCCATCTTTTCACGGAGCTCGACATCTCAGCCGACAGCCCTGGAACTACAGTATACGATGCATTTTGAGCTCACAAGATGGAGCTTTTATTATGCACAGAACTTGCCACTGCTAGCTAGAATCGGCAGTGGCTTCATTCCGAGCTGGTGAGCACTTTGTTTACTTCTGAAATGTACTGTATGTTCACCTCAAACAAAGTTCACTTCATTTTTCGAGTGTTGTCCGCTGAGATTGCTTGCACTCAAAGAGAGATATCTGACAATCAACTACTTGACTAAAGAACAGTGGAGCAAGCGTGGGGGAACTCACAAGGGAAAGGCAGCTTTTTATTACCGTTAATTAATGTTTAATTAAGAGATAATTAAGGTTTCGGTCGAGTGACTGCCATTCATCGCTATGCTACGCTTTGAGATTTCCCAAACACAAATTAGGCCGTTAAATGACACTCCTTGCCATCGTGGTTCTTAATGAATCTGGAGGGGGGGGGGGGGGGGGGTCTGATTTCATTTTGCCAGTGTTTGTGTTGATGTCTCTCTGCACCCTTGGCCCGCTTTGCTTTGAGATATCATCAGCTCGTTCGGATCTCTTTGTTTACTTCCTGCCTGAATTGAGTTCCGCTTGGTCAGATTCTATAACCGTAATTACAGTGCTTTCTTAATAACCAGCTGGACAGAAAAAAAAAAAACATGATATTTAAATAAATAAATAAAACAAATAATTGGTTATTGTATCCAAAACGACTCACAGTTGATGAGACTAAGCAGGGGGCAATCCCCTCTGGAGCAATGTGAGGTTAAGGGCCTTGCTCAAGGGCCCAACAGCTGCGCAGATCTTATTGCGGCTAAGTCGTAGTCTAAGGCAGTTATGACAATGTTTTGGACAGGACAGTGAACAAAATGGCTATAAAAAACTGAAGTAATATATCCAATCACACCTCCCAAATATCAAGCAATCATAAGCACTGATGAAAAATGTGACCATTTTCCATACATGAATATGTATACATTACTTTAGCACTTGCTAAAGAATTCCATGAGTGCCAGCTTGAAAATTGAGCTGGTCGAGCTGATGATAACGCTGGTTTAGCTGGTCTGAACTGGTCAACCAGCTGTTTAAAAACCTAACCATTTTTTTTTTTTAAAGCAGGGCACAGAAACATAGGGATGGAGATCACACAATAAATCAATAACAACTGTCTCATGACTGGGTATGAATTGGGTAATTTAAATGGTTTATGGCCTCGAAATTAGGGTGAGCTTTCAAAAACAACTTCAGGTAACGTTAGGTAAAGGTAGTTAAGGTTTCCACGGAACGGAAGATACTAATGCTTAAAACTGGAATCCTTCAACATCACTTTCAAAACTCCAAAAACATCAAAATGAATGACCTCCATTACTGAGGCTTTCGTATCTTCTGATAAAAATATCCATCTAATTGATATGATTTAATTAACACATAATTGATTTAAATGTGTTAATTCATACTCCCAATTTTCCGTAAGACCCCAATGAGGAAGTCCTTGTAAAGCCAAATCGAATCTTTTGAGTTCTTAATTTTAATCACACACACACAGCAAATAAATGTGTGAAGTATTACTTCAATCAACAAGCTTGAGCGCGAAAATAAGCCACAGTATATCCCTGCAGTTACTGGCACTCTCAAGTTAAGATATTACTTTCATGTTTTACAGTGAGCACCACGCTAGACTACCTGGCAGAAGAAGACAGGGGATTTTTACACCGGGAGTTGGAATGGGCATGTTTGAGGGTAGGACTATATTTGGCAGCACTACAGAGATCTCTTGCACAGAGGGTTGAGAGTAATTTGAAGAGGCACCCTTTTTTGCAGGGGACAGGGTGCCAGTCGCCCTCTTATAGCACACACTCGGTGGCGGTAATGAGAGCCAAGATGGCGGCCGAGCTACGCTACGTGACAGGCTGAGGACGAGTATCCTGCCAGCGCCGTCGTTCGCGATCCCCTCTTCGGTGCGCGCTCCCCGCCGTCTCTCCTCGGGACCGACGGGCTGACTATGACATCACTGGCATCGCTGTAGATTCCTGGGTGCCTTGGCCGCGATGTGGCGGGAATATCCTGATCCACACGGAACTGATCGACTCCATTTCAGCGGCTAAGGCTAAGCTAACCTGCTCTGCTACTGCGCGTCCGTTATGAAGAACAGAGATAGATGTTTAATCGTTACGTCACATTCCTACAAAATTATGGCCGTTGGACTTGGGTTTCTACATTGAAGGCGTGAAAATATATATATATATATATATATATATATATATATATTTCAAGCTACATGTATATGTATTATCAATAAAAATTGTCAGACAATTTAATATTGCCATGTTTGGGTTTCCACAAGAAATTGCCCTGTCACAGGATATTATTTTTCATTCTTATCAGCATAGAGACCTGACAGCGATCCCTTTCTCAGATCCATGCACTAGGGACGGTAGTAAACTACAACTACTGTGCTCTCAATGTTTTTATTATGTTCAAATGTTATCAGAGTCAATCTAATTCTATTGAGTTACTGAGATATATATATTTATTTTTTTTCAGATTTAGACAATGTAAATTAAATGTAGGAATTGCTGAATTTATGATGACAGGAAAAAAAAATTGACGGTTTGACACGTTTTGTGTTCAGAGATGCTCTTCTGCATACCACTGTTGTAATGTGCGGTCATTTGCGTTACTGTCACCTTCCTGTCAGCTTTGACCAGTCTGGCCATTCTGCTCTGACCTCTCTCATTAACAAGAAATTTCTGCCCGCAGAACTGCTGCTCACTGGACATTCGCACCATTACTACTCAAACCAACCACCGTCTGGCACCAACAATCATTCCACATTCCAGAGTCACTTAGATCACACTTCTTCCCCGTCCTGACATTTGGTCTGAAAAACAGCTGAACCTCTTGACCACGTCAGCATGCTAATGCACATTTAGTTGCTGCCACATGATTGGCTGATTAAATATGAAGCATTAGGTCTGCCTAATAAAATGCTCACTGAGTGTATGCCACGGCACTCAGCTACACACATTACTTACTTTGCAGTCCAGTCAGCACAGCGTACCGGACCCACGTTAGGAAGACACGGGAACGTTTGATCTAATTACCCTGCCGCGGCGACGACGATCACTTTTTGATTTAACGTCCGCTCATGTGTAGCGTCCCCTGACTAGTTATGCAGATTAATTCTGGACGTATTGACAGGCCGTCGCGTGGGCGTCCCCCCGCGGCCAGCCAGCCCTGGCATTGACGACTGACCTCCCTCGCTCTCCGCCCAGTGGCTGACTCACCTGTCCCACAATGCACCAGTGAAAATGAAAATCACGAAGTCCCGCCACAAAACCCAGCCACGTCTCCGGAAAACAAGGACACCCGTTTGTTCCTTTTTTTTCCCCCTTATAAAGTCGTTGGAACATTTCAGACTTACACTAAGTAATTGCAGTTTAACTAGAAGCGGTCCCAGGTGTAATTGCTCGGTGGCACTGAATGGATTTGCACGGAATTAAGTGCTGTTGGAGAGGTGAAGAGTGGTGTCTGGTGGCCACAGCTGGAGAGAATCAAGGCTAATGAATATATCTGCGGCCTGAGAATAACTTGGCCCGGAGCGCACAGGGAGAACGAGGACCAGCGCTCCTACGCGCTGCTGAGAATCACAGGATGATGAACGATTTGTCGACCTGCGTCATGGCTACGAGACTGCTCGATGTTGAGTCAGGACGCAACAGCTTTTCAACCGAATAATACACCCAGTGAGCATTGTATTAGGTAGAGCTGTACTGCGAATGCATCCAAGGTACTGCAAAAGCATACAGCAATCAGTCTATAAGAGCATATGAGAGACTAACAGTATCTTAAAGCAATTACACTCGGTGAGCACTTTTAGGTAGATCTGTACACCAGCTTGTTAATGCAAATATTTCATCAGCTATGTGTTAGCAACTTAAATGCGTAATGGCATGCAGACATGATCAGGTTCAGCTATCGTTCAGACCAAATGTCAGGATGGGGAAGAAATGTGATCTAAGGGACTGTGAAATGTTTGTTGGTGCCAGGCTGGGTGGTTTGAGTATCTCAGAAACTGCTGATCTCCTGGGATTTTCACGGACAACAGTCTTTAAAGTTAATAAAAACCAAAAAAACATCCAGTGAGCAGGAGTCAAAAGCTCTTCAGTGAATAGGCTACAGCAGCAGCAGAAATATTTGTCAAATAAATACCTACTAAAGTTCTCAGTGAGTGTTGATCAGTGTTTTGTACTAATTGAATTACCAACGTCAAAAAGTGTTCATTAATGGCTGACTAATCCACATATAGGCCAGCATGATCGACGTTGATTAGAGCTCTAACCGACACCAAAATGTTGGGTAGATCTCGTGGTTCACTCGTTCCACTGAATGCCTGTCTATGTTGCCATGGATACGTTTGGGAAGGCGGGGGGGGGCTCAGTAGCAGCTAACTGTTTCCTGTTTGAAGGGAACGTGAAGGGACTCGACGAACCGTCGCACCGCGCGGTCTGTCGCCCGGCGATAATGGGGAGGAGGGCGACGGAGACGGGCGGAGGCGAGACGTCTCGGGGGGGGGGGGGGGGGGGGTTTACCTCCAGGGCTCGCAGTCTCTCCAGGAGGGCCGCGGCCTCCTTATCCCTGTCCTCCTCCGCGCCGCGGCAGTCAGCCTGGAGCCGGGCCTCCTCCTCCGCGCCGCGGCTGGCCTCCGCCAGGCTCTCCCTCCGCTTGCGCACCTCCTCGGAGAGCTTGTCCTGGACGGGGGAAGGGATGGGGACACAGTCAGGGGGGGAGGCGGGGCTCGGGAGCCGGCCCAGAGCGGGCCCTAATCCCTCACTTACCTCATTTCCCAGTTACCTGCAGCGACCTTGCGGGGTAATGACATGCCTCACGTCGCCCGTCTCTCTCTCTCCCACTGCACTGAACAGCCAGAAGGGCGACGTTAATACCGAGACAAAAACAAGCGGGCGCCGCAGTAACACACGTCCAGGGCTCTGTCGAAGCGGCAGACGGCTCTGAGATTGCTGCGTTGCCGTACCGACCTGCCTCGTGGACCGAGCGCCCGGGTCGATGCCTTAAAGTTTACACGTTTTTTACCCGCGGAATTCCTGGGGCCTCGGGGGTGTCACACTGACGACTCAAACCCGCCGCCCGCCGAAACAAAATGGAGTCCGGCCCGTCGCCCCGGACGACGCAAGTGACAGTGCAGAAATAACGACAGGCGGAGTGCATGTCTATCTCAAAAACCATTTTCAGGTACACGGTGGTGAGGTATATCCAAGCCAGTCCGGTGATCTGAAGTTAATAATAAGAGCAGCTGAGAGCCCCTCATTCTGTCTACCTCAATAAGAGGAGCCCCACATTCTTCACACTGTGTTCCCTCTTAACTGTGTGTGTGTGTGTGTGTGTGTGTGTGTGTGTGTGTGTGTGTGTGGAAAGTGTGTTTAGATGTCCACAGGGCTAACCCCCTTCCAGGGGCTAAGTACATATCGTATATTACAGATCAGGGTTGAGACGGGTTTAAAATGAGAAACTGTGTGCATCTGCAGAGACTGTGAAATGCTAAATCTTCACTGCACAGATGCAAATGCGCGGCAAGGCTCTGCATATGCATGAGGCAGGATGACATTCTCAGCAGAAATGGCAAGGTAATCAAAATGCAAACCTAATGGGGTCTAATGTAACAAGGAGACCTAAATGGATATTTCAGCTTTTTACACATTTTGGTACAGATCTGGGTCAAATATGCAATTGTTTTGGATTCAAGTGCTACTCTATGCTTTATTGTTTGATGTATTGGACCTATGAAATACTCTCAAAAGTGCAAACCCCACCTTCTGGCCCTCCTGGCTGTGCTAAATTGCACCAGGCAAGATCAATCGAGCGCAGAAAAAGTATTTGAATTCAAAACGATCACGTATGTGTCCTGGGTCTGGTTTGGTAATGCAATTCAGTGCTCAAAGATGGTGTGACTGTTCTCAAAGATAGTCAAATGTTCGGTGTTAATTAAACTCAATAGGGACCATACAGTATGTCTTCTGTGCAAGAGCTGATTCAACACTGAACATTTTACTGTGTCGGGCGGTCGCAGTGGGTTCCCTGGGGTCCATCTGAGCCACATTCGCCAACAACGTGGGCATTATCTTTTGAGCTTCCAGCCAGGCAGGCCATTGTCACGTTTGATAATGGCTTCCACGGTGAAACGGTGAACCCATTCAGGTTTAACGCCGATGATGGATGCAGGTGGGTCCTCCACACTCATGTTTACTGCATTCCAAGTAGCTTGCCCTTTGCAGAAATGAATTACGCCAACTATCCTAAAAAATTTTATGGAAAAGCATTTGCTTCTCTCTTAGGACAGCCATTAACTATCCATTACTGCGGTGTCTAACGTTATAAAGCATTGCATTCTTGCTTAATCACTTCATATTATTTTATCCTATAACTCGGCAAATGCTACCCACACCATATAAATTAGTGATTCAGGAACGTGTCGATAAAACCCAGTGAACCCCACAACCTCACCTAAACTATTGGTGAGTGCACTTCACTCATACAATAATGTTTCAACAAGTGCAATAATGTTTCATGTTTTTCGGTGGCAAAAAAAAAACGCAACATTTTCTGAAAATTATATCCAATGTTGTTTATAGGCAGGCAGAGCCGGTTCACGCACAGGGTTGTTCTTGTTCTTTTTGAAATATCTGCATATTTACACTCACTAAGCACTTTACTTGGCATTTATTGGACTTATTTTTTAGACTTATTAAGTCTTCTGCTGCTGTATCGTCAAACATAGTGTGGTTTGACGTGTTGGCTGTTCAGAGATGCCCTTCTGCACTACCACTGTTGTAATGTGTGGTTATTTGCTTAATTTTTCCTGTCAGCTTTGGCCCTTCTCCTCTGACCTCTCTAACAAGGCGTTTATGCCCACAAAACTGCTGCTCACTGGATGTTTTTTGTTTTTTTTGCACCGTTCTCTGTAAACTCTAGAGCCTGTTGTGTGTGAAAATCCCAGGAGATCGGCCGTTTCGGAGATACTCAATCCACCCTGTCAGGCACCAACAATCATTCCACAGTCAAAATCACTTAGATCGATAGATGTCTTTCTGTTAGTCGGTATTTCCCATTCTGACATTTGGTCTGAAAAAATAGCTGAACCTCTTGACCTTGACGTATATTGTTGCTGCATCATTATTGGCTGATTAAATATTAAGCAATAACAAGCTGGTGTACAGGTCTAACTAATAAAGTGCTCACTGAGTGTAATTGCAGACTTGCAGATACTGTAAGTCTCTTCTGTGCTCATGCCCCTGGTGTCAGAACCAACCTCATGGGTCCTGGGTGCCTTCTTAAAGACTAATTGCTACATGCTTTTTCAGTACCTTGGATGTATATGATACAAAATCCTCTATTTTTCATGATGAAGCACCACCAGTTTACCTTCAAAAGTCACTTAGTTCATCTTGTCGGAGTCAAGAGTTTGGAACGATTCCATTTTAATCCAGTCAATTCGGGAAATTAATTGAGATTCAATTCACCCATTGAAAAATCCTGACAGACCATGGGCACAGGCATTTTTTTCACTTCTTAAACTGGGTTTCCATTCATCTGCAGGATTGACCCGGCTGGAATTGATCCGACCTTGGGTCTGCTGTCAGTGAAAGCTGGGGTCAAGCTGCCGGATCAATGGAGAGAGTAATACGCACACACTGTGAAGAGGCAATTCAGCAACCTAACTTGAGACGCACGGTGTGAAAAATAGCCACTGAGATTTCTTTTTACATATTTTCTCATTTTCTTTATTTTTGCGACTCCAGACTCGTAGCTCAATGACAGCGTTTGAATACATAATTGATTTTGACGGAAAAACACGGATACACAGAAAGGCCCCAGGGCATTTCATTCCGCCATTTCAACTCCTCCTGAGTTTATCGGATGTGGGACATCGCACTCCATTTCATTACAGTTATTCGCCTTACACTTTTTTTCCAAAGCAACTTAAAATTGATTTGACTAAGCAGGGGCCAATACCCCCTGGAGCAATGGTAAGGGTGAAGGGCCTTGCACAAGGGCCCAACAGCTGGACAGATCTTATTGTGGCTACACTGGGGCTTGAACCACCAACCTTCCGGCAATAGCACAGAGACCCAGACAGTACCTTGTAGGCCTTCATGAGCTCCACGGTGTCCAGGCTGGAGGGATCCAGGCCCCCAGGGTTCTGCAGAAGTGTCCGCACTGTCTCTTCCATCCTGAGGGAGAACATGAAAAGGGCTTCCATCAGAACCAGCACCAGAACCTTATTCATTATTACATTACATTACATTATTGGCATTTGGCAGATGTACAGTTGATTAGACTAAGCCGGAGACAATCCTCCCCTGGAGCAATGCAGGGTTAAGGGCCTTGCTCAAGAGCCCAAACGGCTGTGCGGCTCTTATTGTGGCTACACTAGGATTCGAACGACCAACCTTGCGTGTCCCAGTCATTTACCTTAACCACTACGCTACACTTTTCTGTTCGCCACGAACGTTAGCTAACGTTGGCTAACGTTTGAAAAGGCAGTGCGCTTGGCTGCTGATGGGGAAAAAGGCAGAGAGAAAGAATATTGACAATTATTTGGCAGTTACAATACACTTTAATCAATGTAATCCGTTTGTATTAAAAGGGCATTTTCTGCAAATGTAATGGAATATTCATTTAGAAATAGTTTGAAATCGTTCAGCAGTAATCGTTATGTTATTAACTGTTAGTTCCCTGGTGTGAATGAAGGCCATGCAGTCACTATCGGCTTTCAGGAGCAGTCATCAGGCCCATTTTGGGGGATAAAAAGTCTTGAGCAGATTAAAGATGCATCTGAAACAGGGATTATCAAATCACGGTGCTCAAGGTCCGAGAACTACTGGCCAATCAGTACAGTAGCATTAATTGCTCAACTAATTACCTGGGAGAAAATAAAACCAGGATTCGAGGTCCTGATTTGATGATTGCTGATCAAAAGCGTCAGCACCGGTGACTGAGGTCATGTGACAAAAGACTGCCTTTACTTGTTTTTAGCTCAAGTTCATCTCCTAGAATATTCTGAAGCCAGACCAATTGTGTGGCTGCAATCAGATGACAATCTTCGGCAGAGGCAAACCTGGACATGACAAATGTATTGTGGCAGGAACCTGGTATAAAGAACATGGTTTCATTCAGAAACACATTTGCACTGAATGAAAACAATACATTTGTAATTTCCGTCGCTTTGAGACATGCTCAGATGAATGTCTCGGATTGAAATGTCAGCAACACAATTTCGTATTTGGCAAAAGAAGGTGTTCAGGAGCATGGTTTATTCTGTTATACTATTTTTCTCTCTAAGCACCATTTCTAAAAATAGTAGGTGGGCAAACCAGACATATGGTGCAAACCACTAGGTGTGGCTTCCTACGCAATAAAATATCCTGAAATATCCAGTAACAGCCAGAATCTTCTGAAAGTTCTACCCAAATAACACTGCATTCCGATGCCACGGTGATTAGTTAAAGGCATTCGGGAAGCTAACTCGTAATCGCTAATTTGATTGTTATAGCGAACTGGTATTGTTTTCTAACTAGATAAGAAATAGTATACAGAGTTTCAGTGATCGCTTGTCTGGAGTGCAATTTGGGCAGCTGCACGTTCCTTTTGTCTCTTTAGCTGCATGTTCAACCATCCGCAAACCTTTATTTCTCTCAAACTGTAAGTTGCAGTTGCACCGTTTGTGGTAGACTATCATATCTTAGTTATATAGCCGGCTAGTCACGCAGCCAAATAATTCGTTTGCTCACAATATAGTTGGTTAGCTGAAGTGAAAACTATAAATAGTGTTGTGTAGCACACCAAAGTCAAGATCTCATAAAGTCACCTGTTCCGCGAACATTTTCTTACTAGAACACTACGAAAAGACGGCAGGCTCTGTTGCGTTTGTCACTGTCAGGTTTCCAAAAGAGTGCACGGGAACACTGAACTGTATAAGAACGATTTATATTACGCGTTATATTCATAGACTGTGGGAAGCATAAACAGTGTTGTGGTTTGAGGTTTGTGGTCTGTTGTTGCAATTCCTCTCTTGACCGTTAGGAATCCGAAATGACCTCTTGTACCTTTAAGGCACAAGAATGTGTGATTATGGAAAGACGTGTTAAGTTTTACTTATATGCGTATTTTGTTCTCAGTTTCTTGGACACTGTGTCTTGATTTCGCAGTACCCTTTCCCAAATCGCCCTCATTCTATATTTGTGCTACTTTTCCTTTTTTTTTTCAAACGCCACGTTCTGTGTGGCCCCCTTCTGTTTCACCTAAACTCACGGTGAATATAATTTCTAACAGGCTCAATGATGTTTGCATAATTTGTCCTGTTCCGTTTTAATTTTCCACTCAATATGTGCGCGGAGTCTCGCCTCGACGCCACGGCACACTGACAGCCACGCCATCTGCCACCTGAACGGGAGACGTCCATAATCTCGCCTTCCCAGCATGCACCCGGGGCGACGGAGAGCAACCGCAGCTTCTGCTCGTGTTCGTCTTGGTCGCCACCGAGTCCGCTCCACGTTCACCTTTCACTTCCATTGTACTCGGAAGGGGAAACGCAATCCCCCAACTCCACTCATTCCGACTCCTATGTGCACACAAGAAAAGACTGCCGAATGAATGTGAAACCTAGAGGACGTGCAATACGCCTTTGGAAAGTGTAACGACATTATGTGGGCCCTGACATTGTTCCACGAGTCACCTGCCACACACAACTGTTTACTTACTTACGTTGAACAGTAATCTAAATAAAGCTTCATTATTTCTGACCTCAGAGGTATTTGTAATGAGGGGGGAAATATGGCTAGTGTTGAGAGAGTCTAAGCCAGCTAGAATTGCTTGGGTTACAGTACGTTAGCTCCGCAAACTAAACCTAAGCCATAATAACTAGGCACATACAGTGGGGTCCAAAGGTTAATGGACACTAGTGAAAACGCTTCTATTTCGCATTCTTTTCTAATTTAATACAAACCTTTTCATTAATAATTATAGTATCAGCACAGCAATTTGAGTGATAAGTTGAATCTTTGAAAGAATGACATTAATTTCAGAATTTTTTTGTATTTGGTATGTCCCCGCTTTTGCTTTAATTGCAACGTGCACTCAAGCTGGCATGGATTCCACAAATCTGTGCAAGACCTGATGATTCATGTTATCCTATCATTATTTGATAATGTTCCAAAGAGCATCTTGTGATGTTACTGAACGTTTGGCTTTTGTCAGTTTTCAAGTGCTTGCATAAATGTTCTCAATGGGGTTGAGGTCAAATGGTTGTGGATAGCACAGCACTCCTTGCTCTTCTAGTAGTTCTTGCAAAGCTTTGAAGTATAACTTTCATTTGTTTACATTTTTTTCAAAATCCGAAAAACTTTCTGTTTATCTCCAGGATTACATGGAAAACCCCCCCCCCCCCCCCCCCAGATTGTCAATGTGGTCTCAGAATTTTGGACCCCACTGTTGGTATATCTCTAGATGACAATACTTTGATGTAAAAAAAACATATATATATATATATATATATATATATATATATACACTACTACCTATGCATCAGGCATCTCACCATGCCTCTCTAAACTGTTTCCTATTTTCCCGCTTATTTGGATTTGGACTTTTTACTTTTCCAGCTAATATATTACGTAGCTGCAACCTGTCCTGCCCATTTGAAAGTGTTATAATGGAATTCTTATCACATTACCGTTGCACCTTGGCAGAAGATGGGCTTTCCCTATATAGCCGGGTTCATCCCAAGATTTCATCCCATTGGGTAGGTTTATCTCACCACTGTTTGAAGGTTTTTTCCTCCTAATTTGCTCCCTATTTTTGTGGGTTCAGGCAGGGTGTGTTCTACCCTGTAAAGCATCTTTGTGACAGTCTCCCGTAAAAAGCGGTATACAAATAGAATTCAATAGAATTGAATTAAGGCAATCACCTGATAATGTTGCCATTCTTTCAGAGAATGGGTGATAGTAGACGGATGCCCCGGTGTAAAAAATCCAGCTATTAACAACTCGAAATACCAGCTACCAGCTGTTTCAAAACATACAGTAGCTCGAGCTGGTTCAACCATGCTGAGGATAGAGCCAGTCTAACTGGTCAAACAGCTACCAGCTGTTTCAAAACCTAGCTTGAGTTTTTTTTTTTTTTTTTAAGCAGGGTTACCTCGGTTAAAACAAGGGGGACACTGTGTTCACGGACAGGCAACCTCAAAGCTCCGCTGTGGCTGCACAGCGGGGGGGGTGTCGTCTTTCCCATAACCCCCTTGGGGGCAGGAGTCGTTATGTTTTAGTGAGCTTGATCTGTGACATATGACGGTTCAAAGTGTACCGCCGCTTTAACTCCAGGTGGTAAGAATTTTCCCATGGAGGACCGAACGCACAGAGCAATTAAAGATCAATGCGAGTCCTTCACCCCTGAACGAGTAAAATGGACGCCTTGAAGTTTTTAAAAGCAGGAATACATCTGTAATGAAATAGCCTGAAATAATGTCTTGAGATATACTTGCGTAATGTTTCTTCGCTTCCCTTTAAAACCAGTGTCGGTAGCAAAGCCCTCAATCCCAGTGACAAGCCAGTGGCTACCTTTAGCTTAATTAGAGATTACAGATGATTAGCAGTTTGGCTCATTAGCCCTGCTTCTACTAGCAGCAGACAGACAGAGCAAAATGCCTCCCATATACTGGCTGAGTGGACTTCTAAGAGGGAACAGCTGTCATCAGCCCAGTGTGTTAGCTTGGCTTGTCACCTAAACAACTCTACCATGGTAACTCAATGAGCTGCCTTAAAAATGCCTTAAAACGGCAAAATAGTTGGCGTATGTCCCAACACACTGATGTATAGACAAGAAGCGTAGGGTCTATTTCAGGCCCGGTATCCGCACTGACGTGAGCAGTTCGCCCGCGTTACTGCTGACTGCAGTGGCTTTTTACAGCCCCTCAAACAGCACATTAAACGAAGCGCGCAGGGTCCATAAGCTCTATCCGTCCGGCCAGATCACATTTCTCACAGCTTACAGGCAGCGACACAAAGCCTGTCGGCGTTCCCGGGGAACGCTGTCGTTTTCGTCGATGGAAGGTGCCACGGCAGATTGGCAGATAGGCGAGACGCCTTGTCTTTCATATCGGGTGGTGTCTGAGAAATGGCAGAGGTTTCAATTCTTCCTCAGCACATTTCTCCCACGATTTCTGAACTGGAACATTCCTAATACGACCGTCGCAGACAATTACCTCCAAATAAGCACAATTTAATGGCACGCTGATTCTAGATTGTAACACATCTCTGAAGATATTTATCAGTACAGATACCAGTGGAATTATGATGAGAAGTTTTTTTTAAAAGTTATTTTAATACTTTCCAGTGTTTACTTATCAGGTGAATATTTTTTTATGATTCTGATTTTAATCCAAGATGGGGAGGTAAAATCTTTCAGCACACAGTAATTATGATGAATCGGATGCTCAGAAGATGCATTGTAAAGGGATCAATTTGCACTGCAACTGATGTCAGGTATTTTCCTGGGTGTTTTTCTGCCCAATCATGATGAATGGTCGGAGTAAAAACAGGAAAATACCACAGCTCCTTTTGCTGCTGTTACTGATTCTGAAGAAAACAAATCTCTAGCTTTATGAGTTCACACAAAATAAATGCAAACAGTGCAGCTGAAAAGGATCAGAAACACTGCAACAAAACATGCAGACAGAGACTCTAAACGTGAATGAATGACATTAAATTATAATAAATTAATAATGATTAATGAATCGTTTTAAATAATTCCATGTTTGCACAGTGACCACCAATTACCTTCAAAACCCATCAGTCAATGCTGATCAAACTTGAAAATTAATAAAGTTTGATTCATTGACCTATCTATCTGCCATAAGTGGCCACAGCCTTGCCAAATACATCATTATTTTCCGTTCAGAAAGTGCCAGACAGCTGCAGGCGAATCCCTCAGACGTCCTGTCCTAATCATCCTGACACGTTAAAGCACTTCTAAATGTTGATTTTAATAAAACCGACTTTGCAGCCAAATGGAGCTAAATGCCCTTCCCCAATGACGATAAACAAGTTTAATAGCCCTCGTAGGGCCAAATAATGTTTCGACGTGTCAACCACAGATGCCCGTTATGCCCTTTAGAAAAGTCCACGGTTCATGTATGCCACTTCACTCGTGATGAAACCCAGGCAGGGACGGGCGGTCAGCGCGGCCTCTCCGCAGCAAGCCAACTGCAGACGGCACGCTTTGAATTTCAGTCGTGTCTGTAAGCAGACAGGCAGTGTAATTAAGTCCCGGGTCTCGTTTAGCCCCGGGTACGAGTCTGAGACACACGGGGGATTAACCCTTTATTCCCCAGCACTGCAGTGCGGAGGAAAAAAAAACGCATTCAAGCATCAGGCGGTCGGAAGAGGCCATTTTGAGGAGTCATTCGTTTACGGGGCGTTAAGGGACAAGGCCAACTGCATGTGTCCCTGACTAATTCTCCCCTGTTCTGCCGGATAAAGACCTGGATCCATCACCGCCAACTTCTCCGCTTTCAGAACGTCAGGCTTCGTGACAAGATGATTCGCTGCGTCCTTTTATTAAACCTGCCGTTCTCTCCTGCGCATATTGCACCTGACCCGCCTGTGACAACAATCCGCCGAAACGGATTTGAGGACTCGGATTTCACAAGAGAACTGGACAAAAATGCCTGCCATAGCACAGCTTTCATTACATTATAGTTATTTAGCTGACGCTATTAACCAAAACATAACAGTTGATTAGGCTAAGCAGGAGCCAATCCACCCTGGAGCAATGTGAGGTTAACGCCCTTGCTCAACAGCCCAACACTTGTGTTGTCTGGATCTTATCACAGCTATAACGGGACTTGAACCACCAACCTTCCAGGGGGTCCAGTCATGCACCTTAGCCACTAGGCTACACGCTGCCCCATTCAGTCTAATACAGATTTAAAAGGAGGCCACTCACCCCCAGTAGCTATGTCGGCCATTTCTGTTGCCAGCGTTCCCCCAAAGTAACGTGATGAGCACGGCACAAGTGTCCTGTGGATCCATAGTGCAGACTCTAAACTGGACCAGCAGGTCCAGAAGCAGGACCGGACTGTAAACTACGCCAGCAGGTCCGGACTGTAAACTAGACTAGCAGGTCCGGACTCTAAACTAGGCCAGCAGTTCCGGACTCTGAACTAGACCAGCAGTTAACAAAGCGCACTGGAGTGGTTTCGACGTTGACAGACAGCGTGTCAGGTCCACCACTGGTTTGGAGTAACCGCACACGCGTGAAGCGTTCGCCTGTTTAACTCTGTAGAAGGGTGGACTACGCCCCACCCATGCCTCTAATGACCTGGGACTCTGCTCTAGCAGGGCAGGCAGTCGATGACTGTGCCCCCCCCACCCCCGGTGAATTTTCCCATGTTAATCCCATCAGACAGGGGGGGGGCAGGTCCTGCTGTGAGGGGCCAGGCCTTTCAATCCGGACCCATTTGGGGAGTTTGACCCCCACTGCCCCCTAACACCGACTTCCTGCTGGAATTTGGAACTTGAAACAGATGTACGCCGTTTCTAGAGCTTGATTAGAAACACTCGGCCTTGTCTCTGAAGTGAATCTGAGTTCAACCGCAGCGCCGAGTTGGGTTATCTTTCCCCGTAGGCTACGATAGAATCAGATATAAAAATCCATAATGTTTCATTTCATTTTCAATTTTGTATTTCCAAGGAGATGTTTCAACTGGAAGAGATTTCAGATTTTCAGATTATTTAATTATAGCTTTTTTTAAATGTTACTGGGGACAGCTCATTTACTGAAGTCAATGGTCCCATCCCTAATACACACTGTCCTTGCTCCTCAGGCGAGCAGGTGGATTTTACCATTCACTGTTTCTTATTTTAATGAGCCAAATTCAATCGCAAATGTGGATAGTTAATTTAACCATCATAATTATCCATCCAATTAACATGTACCGGTAAACAGTGTTTATGAATAAGAAAAATAACATGAACCTGCTGCTACTGTAGCTTAAGAGTTTTATGAATCACGACAAATGTTTTTCTGCGAACAACAGTGCGTCATAAACATCGCATTTACAACGGCCTCCTAATCAACCAAAATCATTTTGATTAAGTAGGCATATTCTATACCGCAGCGAGAGACCAGAGATCCAAATTAATTGTAAACAGCAATAAGATCGTTCACCCGAGGTGAATTAATGGGAAAGCTGTGTCGTTTCCAATCAAACTGACTGCGTGAGCGAGTCTTTCTCAGCAGCAGCCACGCGGAAAGGTCACAAGCGTCGAAAGAGGTCCAAAGATACAGATAACAAGCATATGCTTCTGTGCGCAAGACCGTATTAGACTCCGTTACCGTGCCATTGTCTTCTAATTGGGTGTTCATTGTTTTGCGGTCTATAATTGAGTCTCCACTTCCTACATAATTTAGCCACGGCACTGTGACAGATTGCACTCGTCTCTAAGAAAGCGTCACTTCAAATGATTTCGCAACGAAGACAAATACGGGATAATCACGTTTCGGACTTAATGACGTGACGTAAGGCTGTGCTGTATCCCATCTGAAATATACATAAAACAAAATAACGATTGATTGTGTACAGTACGTGATATGAGACCATCAATAATGCAAAACAGGGTATCTCAGAAGACGGGTGTTCCAGGAAGACATTCGTTCTGCTGTGCTGAGGTTTGAGTCGGACAGCAGGCCAATAGAGGCACTGAGAATAATTAGGAGACTTATGTCTGTCTCCTTCTGCCGAGCAACCCTGCAGAGAGCTTTGCTAGAAGTCTGTTATCAACTCTCACCTCAGTTTACCCCAGATTATGGATCAGTTGACATCACGTTGCATTAAAAAAACAAAACTGTCAAAACACAGTGAGGCATTCCTGGAGTCCTGTCATCTCATTCCCGTGAAGATGGATAAATATTATCGCCTTACCGTCATCCGACACCCAGACGGATCTCGACACCTCAGCAAATTTAAAGCGCCACTACGTCACTGGTTTTCTCAGGAATTCTCCTCGGCTGACTCTAAAGGACTGCGACTGCCAGTCAGGCAAACCTTTCCGTCACTTTGTTTTCCATTCCAGCGATGTGCCGGTATGCCCACTCCGTTTAGCTTCCCGCACAAAAGCACTGCTCTGGCCACGGGAAACTCACCCGATTTTGTTTCAAATCGCTCTGGCATTTTGGGAAAAAGCTGCAGAGACCCCGGAGAGGGACTGTCACGCATGTTAGTGCAGAGTAGCGTTACACGTTTCCAAATGGGTGACCGCTGGCTTTTCGGCCTGAACTTTGACCTCTGAATGAGATCCACATGAGACCCACGACAGAGAGAAACCCTCAGATGAAAGAGCAAACGTCTACACAGGGTGAGACGCCCCCATCTCTAATTCTATAGGAGGGGGGCACGGGCCCATGTGGTGACGTTTTACATTATATTCATACAGGGAAGTTTTACCTTTATAAGGGAAAGATATTTTTCGTTTTTTGGAGGAAAGGTCACTACATTTCACATGAAGGGACAATGCAAACTGCAAAACACAAATCCTAAAAACTAAAACGTTGAATATCACTGTAAAGGCACAAAAAAAAACGAACACGTGCCATCAAATGTAGAAATTACGCACATTTGCTGCAGGGGTTATTTAAATATTTGTTCATACAGACATTGTTCATTCATATAAATAATTTGTATGAAGGTGAAAAATGGTTGCAGCCAGTATTTGAAGTGGAAAACAATAAGTGCCAGTACTCATAGAACATAGATGTCCCAGTATGGTGTACTGGTCTGTTCCAGCTGATTTCAAGCTCTGGTACTGGCACCACTGACCACAACAGTCTTTTACTCGGGAGAGAGTGTGGCTGGGCAGGGGGAGAAGAGAGACTGGGGGGGGCGGGGGGGGGGGTTTAAATTTGGAGCCAGTACGCAAGAAAAGGTCACGGCACTCCACAGAGTAAGAGATAGAAGTGCCGGCACCGCGTACAGGAGAGTGCCAGTCCACTCCTAGCAGTGCTGCAGCCGCGCGTGTTCGATGTATCATCGTGGGCGGTATCCCTTTCACACGCGACTGTCCCGGAGAACAGCGTCAGCTTTCCGGACTCATTTCGCTTTCCCGCAGAGACACGGCATCGCAGAGACCATTCCCGCAGAGGGAAGGGGGGAATCCCGTTATCTCCGGCCACCCGGCCGGATTTACCCCCCGAGGGTGATGGGGGAGGGGGGCCGATCATAGGGGGGAGAGGGGGGTTAACTAGTGCTATGGATCTGTATAATCTCAGGGAGCTTGAGTTCTGAAGCACACTTCTATGCACATATATATAGAAGTGTGTGTTCTCATTCGTCACGCACACAAGGTTGTGTGTTCTCATTCATAACCCACACAAGGTTATGTGTTCTCATTCATAACGCACACAAGGTTATGTGTTCTCATTCATAACCCACACAGGGTTATGTGTTCTCATTCACAACCCACACAAGGTTATGTGTTCTCATTCATAGCCCAGACAGCTTATGTGCCCTGATTCATAACCCAAAAAGTGCTCTAGGGTCTTTACCCCTGTTCTCTCTCTCTCTCTCTCTCTCTCTCTCTCTCTCTCTCTCTCTCTCGCCCTCACTTGTGCAACTGTTCTCTCTGGCATTTCCCCCAGGGTGACCTTTCCAAAAGAGAAACACGTTCTCACTGGCCCTTCCCTGGTTAAATAAAGGGTTAAATAAAAAATAAAATAAAAAAAAATCCCAGGCAGGTTATGTCTTCTCATTCATAACCCAACACGGGTTATTGTGGTGCGCAGAGGATGTCTCAGAGGGCCGGATCAGTCCGCTGACCCGTTCCGTTCATGGCAGTCACGTCTGTGACCGCGAGCGCTCACGGATGTTTGCGCATCCTACATGCGTGCGAGGATGTAATTTCATTATTTTCATCAAAGGGCGCGGACAAAGAAAATCCATACACCACCAGCGTAGGTCACTGGCTGTTCTATAACTTCCCGCTGCAGGCAACGTGCCGGCACAGTGACCGTCCTCTAAACAGCTAAACAACCTCCTTTCCCTGTGAAGCGTTAGCGGATGGCCTGCTTTTCACAGAAGGCCATAATCTGACCTCGTTCGGGTGATCCCAAAAAGGCCTGGAACAATAAGCTTAATTCGCTGTGGAAGAGAGTCCATCGCATCTGCGCACATTACCGTTCTGCGGACGCTCCCAACTTTTTAATTGCCCCCTGCAGTCCCTTAATACCCCGAGAGCTGACATAGCCAAGATGCTGTGGAGAGAAAGGTCTACTTATCCCGCCACAGGAATTAGCCCGAGCCTCTACCACCCCAGCAGGCTCCGTTCGTCCTCAATGCGCCTGTCTTTCCCCTTTCCTGACAGCACTCCCCTATATGCAGCCACCCAACGTGCTTCCAAAAACAACTTATTTCTTTCTCCCAGGATTCAGTCTCAGTGGGCGCTGCTAGAAGCAACCTTCATTAAAAACAAATGCACACACACACACCTCAAGTCCTCCCCGAAACCACCCTCTAGAGAACATCCTCAAATGTTCTTTCACGAGGGGAGCAGCTGAGCTAACGAACGGCATCTAACGCGGGAGAAGACAGCCGTTTTCCGATGGCTGGTGTATACGCGGCTTTGTGAAAGTGCGGCGCTCTGGGAAGAGGGCTCTCATCCTATTACCCCTCGCCTATTTTTAGTTTGTTTACTTGGCCAGCGCGTACGGACCGGCCAAACGACACGTACATAATTACTCCGTTCGATAGTTTTAATTCTCGATGAAACGTTCGATTGCATATTCTATTCAGTTCACAAAGTTCACAAAAAAAATTTTCTGCCACCACAATAACCATAATTCGGTGTACACAAACCAAGAAATACGTTGTTCTAATGTGAAAATACAGTATGTGTACTCTAACAGACAAGAGTGAAAGCATTTGTCGGTTGAGTTACAGCCAAATCGATGAAGCTCTCCCTACTGACTGCTACCCACCTCCCTGATCATGATAACAGTAGGGCAGCTGGCCCCACTTTACAATACGGTTCATGAATTGGCACTAACTAATGTCATTGCGAACAAGAATTAATGATGGGCAAATACAGTAATTAAGCTTTTCATTAGTTAATGCATTTGTAAACAACTAACTAACGTATTTGTTACATGATATCTAATCATTAGCAAACCATAGAATTAATTAATAATTTGTTAAGCATTAACAAATACATTAACTGACTTCTTCATTCCAGTGTGAATTGGCAAGAACTAATGTAGTTGTTACCATGACTTGAATGATAAAAATACCTTAACAGAGCTGCACAGATGAACTTCTGAGTAGTTAGTTAGTTAACAACTACTGAGAGCTTAATCTGTACAAATACCTTAACAGAGCTGTACAGATGAATTACTCGGTAGTAGTAAGTTACAGGGCGGCACGGATGGTGCAGTGGGTAGCACTGCCGCCTCACAGCAAGGAGGTCCTGGGTTTGAATCCCCGTCGGCCGGGGCCTCTCTGTGCGGAGTTTGCATGTTCTCCCCGTGTCTGCGTGGGTTTCCTCCGGGAACTCCGGTTTCCTCCCACAGTCCAAAGACATGCAGGTCAGGCGGATTGGAGAGTCTAAATTGCCCGTAGGTATGAGTGTGTGAGTGAATGGTGTGTGTGCCCTGCGATAGACTGGCGACCTGTCCAGGGTGTATTCCTGCCTTTCGCCCAATGTATGCTGGGATAGGCTCCTGCGACCCTGATCAGGATAAGCGGGTTCAGATAATGGATGGATGGATAGTAAGTTACATTAGTTAGTGCCATTTCATGGAACGGCATTGTAAAGTGGAGCGCGCTGAGTCACGGGTCCTGGCAGCGAGACGGCAGATGTGAAGGTGAACGGCGGTTCGTGGCCCAGCTCTGCCCCCGCTAAATTACCTCCACAGCTGCTGCCCAGGGAAGCTCCCCTCCCCTAATTAAATCGTGTCTGACATGGGGGAAACGGAGCGCGTTTGATCAGAGACGGGAACGCGGCCTTTGAACAGAGCCAAATCGCAGAGCTCATTTTGGGGGCCATTAGTGCTGGCTGTCGCCAAGGTTGCCAGACAGGTGTGAAGTGATGACAAGAACATGCCCGCGGCATACAGTGCGGGCAGCACTGCAACAAACACCTCGGAAAATTCAAACGATCGAGGGCCTAGAGTTACATCACGGGCCTTTACACGGGAACTGTGGAAAGCCTGAAATTCACAGTGCACAAGAAATTAAACGAATGCATATATAAATAAATAAATAAATAAAATCGACACTTTTTTTTTTTTTTTACTCTATTTAGAACTTCCACTGTGTGGATAATGGAAATCTAATTGCCATCATTATTGTAATCAGTATCATAACCATCCATCAACATCAATCAAGCAATCATAAGTTTCCCGCCAACTTCGCTGCAATTTGCCCAAATTACATGAATGCCATTTCAACACTGTACGCATTTCAATGCAAGCTGGCTAGCCGGGCGGCACAAACTATCTTCTCTCTAGAATATCCTCCTTTATCGCGGTTACAGTGAAAGACGGATGCATTTTAGACTTGCGCATTTTAGACTAGGGGGGTGAGGAGGGAGATTTGAGGTGGGGGGGGGGGGGGGGGTTGGGCGGTTGTGTACCTGCACACACTCTTTCATCTTCAGCCTCCTAAGAAGAGACTCTGGAATGGCCCCGTGGCCCTGTTGAATCCTGGGACATCCTGTCTGATGGTTCGGGCCCCAGGGTCTGGTCCGGCCTCACTTCCTGGAGTCCGAGGGCCACTGCACACGGCCCCTCCATCGCCCCCCCCCCCCAAGAAACTTTACTGCTCTGGCCACTGAGACCAGCCGCCCGCCTGAATGCCCCACCGTCCTCCACCTCCTCCTCCTACTCCTCCTCCTCCTCCCGAAGTAGAATTCCAATATCCGAGAAGCCTCCTCTCCCTGTCTCGGATGCAGACCGTGCCTTCCCAGGGTGCCCAAACGTGTGTGCAACGCGGTGGGAATCGCGCTGTTCCCGCTGTGCTCCAGTCGACATCCGGATTTCCCCACTGGGATTGACCTATTTCCCAGGAGAGTCTCACTAATCCCGGGAGTTTAGAGACAGGGGACGAACACAAGGGCTTCCCTGAGCCGAAACAAGGTCATGTGATCCGGGGGGGGTGGGGGCAGAGGGGGTCCTCAGTTCCTCAGAGAGTGGGGGCCGGGCACCCTAATAGGATGGAATCTGGGGTCGTTTGAGCAACTCAGAAAGAGACCAGAACAGAACAAGATCAAGACTGAAAGGCCAGATTGCCATTCTAACACTGGTGCGTATACCGATCAGTTTCTCCAGTTTCACTGTTAATCAAACAGTTTACTATGTACTGGATGAAGGAATTTAGATGAAAACACACATAATGAAACTGTTTTTGTTATAACTATGCACATTCCTATAATGGCTTTGTATAAGTTGAATATGCATTTGGCTTTCTGAGCATGAATCAAGTCAATCAGAAGTATTTGTGCGCAATTTATTTCATAGCTGAAGGTGGTTTATGTTGATGAGCTAAATTAAAAAATGTTCTCCCGTAATTTAAAACATTATTTTATATCTCTGTGGGTGTAGCGCTTCCCGCTTACCGAATCAATGAGTCATTTACTTGGTTTTTTTTTCCACCCGCAGATACGGCACGTAACTCACTCAGTATCGGAGTCTGGATGAGGTATAGATCCCCCCCCTTAAGGCGGCCCAAGTTTGCTTAGCCAATTAGTTCCAGTGTGGAGAGCAGATTCAAGGCTCCCGTGACCCTCTGGGAGGAGCGGGAAAATATCCTTATCTTTCCGGACGATCGGAATTCATGTGGAAGAGCAATGGAGCCGTGGGATTGTGGGAATCTGACACGGTAGGGGGGCGGGGGCGGTTGTGTCAGCGGGGCAGTCGGACCGATCGTGTCGGCAACGCGGCGACATGGTTTTTTTTTTTTTTTTTTTTTTTTGCCGGCTGCGAGCTCTTAATCAAAGCGAACACATGGGCCCTCCATCTGCTCCTGCTCTGGCCGGTGCAGATCGCTAACCCCCGTGCTAAGTGCGCTAATCCACCGACGGAGCAGATGTGCTAAAAAAACCTACGCTCGCCGGGAGGGCTGGAGGAAAGTCAAATCAATGGAAGGTAGTGCACGACCCATGATGCAATGGGGTTAATATCGTGCCTTTCACTCTCACGGCCATGAATACAACTGACAGAAGAAAACGTTGACCAGACTTTGACCAGACACGACCAGACCAGATTCCCTTCTTTTTCCAGTTAACAAATATGTGCATTAACATAATGACAACACTTTTATCCAAAACGACTCACAGTTGATTAAATTGCAATGCAATGGACCAATGCAGGGTTAAGGGCCTTGCTCAAGGGCCCAACGGCTGTGCAGACCTTATTGTGGCTACACCGAGATTAGAACCACCGACCTGGTGTGTCCCAGTCATTTACCTTAACCACAACGCGACAGGCCACCCTGTAACCCACGGCTTGATCTTATTGCGGCTTGAACCACCAACCTTCTGGGTTCCAGATCATACACGCACTCTATTTGCAGGGTGCACTTTCATTCATACAATGAAATTGAGTGATTTGCACAACATCAGTTTCAGGAGTTGGGTACTTGCATCAAAGCAGTGCCAGAAGGCGTAAAAGGACGAACTGTAATTGTTGTTATTGTTGTCACTCTGGTTTTCTCCCTGTCATTCTGTATTTGTTTGTATTTGCCTGCACGTTGAACACGGTATCTGACATTGACAATGATCATCTCATGCTTCACTGGTATTTTCTCATACTAATACCCCGACGGAAAGCAGTGTGTGAAATTTTCTTTCTGAGTGCTTTGTTAAAGACACCGTTTAATTATCAAATCATTACACACCTTAATCTGTGAGTCATTACATCCCTTAGGCGAAATGACAGGTGCAAAAATCTACATATTACAAAGTGCAAACTTTCAAAGTAAAATCACGAGAAACTCTATATGCAGATGATGACGATAGCAAATTAGATCTTCGAGTAGGTAGGCAGCAACTCAGATAAGCAAAATGTTTAATTATCACAGTCATTTTTGCTTTCAAAGGCCAAGAGCCCTGACATACGCACTGTGCGTGTCTCTTCGTGTCACTGGGTGTTGAGCTGACAGGAACGGAATGTTCCAGAGAGGAACAGGGTCTGCCTGGGTAAATCCACTCTGAGAATATGTAAATAAAGTGCTTTTGTGTTTGTGTTCAAAAGTAGAGATCATCAACTCTGACCCTCAAATCTAAATCCAGCCAATGAAATCAGCGCTATTGACTGGCCAGACTGTCTTTACCTGTCTTCCCATGTAAGAGGTGGTGGAAGGCCACGACCGTGAATTACTGAACCCTGTTCTATAGTTTCCAACATCTGACAGATCTATTAGAGAGCCACCATACACAATCACCTTCACACCTACAATGTTTTGGTACACTGTCGGGGTGTCGACTGTATATTTTGAAAGCCGAGTTTATGGACTATAAACACAGGCAGCATGTCAGTGAGCCTTTTTCAATGATAGGAAGGGATTTACAATGGTCTTGTAGCGTAGTGGTTAAGGTACATGACTGGGACACGCAAGGTCAGTGGTTCGATCCCCGATCCGCACAGCCGTTGTGCCCTGGAGCAAGGCCCTAACCCCGCATCGCTCCGGGGGAGGATTGTCTCCTGCTTAGACTAATCAACTGTACGTCGCTCTGGATAAGAGCGTCTGCCAAATGCCATTAATGTAATGTAATCGTTTGTAACAATGTTTTAACACAGAAAATCGTACCCATCGTACCTTTAACGTGCCACCGAACATGGGACATGCACATCGGTTTAAAAACCTGGCCCACAGGACTGATTGAGAACACCCAGCGCCAGGCGACCGCAGGCGGTCGGAGCATCTGCCGGGAGAGGAACCGCAGGAGTGGAACCGCAGGGGTGGAACCGCACACTTCCACCCGTAATGGCATTCGCGCTCCGCGGCTGTTTGCCGATGAAGGATACCGGCGCGGCGGCGCTTATCCGCGGACTCCGTACACCGGCGTCGCCGTTAGCGCGCGACGGGGGAACGCTGGAGCGTCTCGGACTACTGAAGCTGCAGATTGCTCCGGCGCTCGGGGGACGCGTCAGAACGGGGCCGAGTGCGGAGAGGAGAGATCAGGGAGCCGGCCGCCCGGGCGGAAACCGGCTCGCCCGTGTTCCCGAGTCATTGCCGTGAAAGGCACGGGGCCTCCCTCGTGTTCTTATCAGAAATGAGTTTTCCCCCTTCCTCGAGTGTGGGGCTCGCGCGAGCGTGCCCGGATGGACTCTGCAGACTGCGCCGAAACTTCAGAGAACCGTCCGAAATGAAGACGTTCGTCATAGTACAGTACCTATGGCGCTGTAGGCGCGTTCCGGGACGGACCTTCTCTTAAATAGCCCAGCGATATACATGTTTCTGAAAAACATTTGAGGCGAGAAATAAGCTATGCAGTCGCTGAATCCTGATTCATAATTGAGCTGCAGCGCCTAGTTTGAAAGTCTGATCCGAGTTTGGTGTGCCAGGCGAGCTCCGCTTGTTTACAACACTATGTATGATAGTCAGGACCACTGGTAAATTTTGTTCCTGTACCTACAGATTTTTAAAAATAAATTGGTGAATGCTCTGATTCTTTTAAATCACTCGTTTTAAGAGATTTAAGTGATTTAAGAACTAATCTGTTTGCACGAGTTGCAACGAGCCTCTTGTACGGCGAATAAGTGCTGGGTGTCCTTGAGCGTCGTTTTCCACCTCCTTCACCGCCGGTTCTCGCTGCATTACGCACTGCTGCTTCACCTTACAGACAGCAATTATGTAATTTCATTATTTGACAGATCCCGTTGTCCCGGATTGCTTTTCATCGCTTGCGTCGTGTTATTTTTCAGCATGAAGTCTGTTTATGTAGCTGGGATGTTCAATGAAACAAGCCTGAAAGCCTTGCTTGAAGAGCACAATGGCTCCCGCGCCGGTGTAATTTGCATCTTCAGCCTGTTTAATAGCACTTGCGAAGGGTACGTTTCCGGGATAATTCGCACAAAACCCAACCAGTCTATCTAATGGCGGGCTGGAAGCAGGCTCACAACACTGATTGAAGCTGGCCTTTGTTATTTGAGCAAATAAGAGAAATACTTTCAGTACTCACGCTGCGTTTTAGCATGTTTCTGTGGGGGTTCTGACAAAGCACGCAACGTCAATATCAATAGCGCAACGCTAAAACGCATTCAATGTGTAGTTTCGTGTTTTCGCGGTTTCATCAGACAATTTCCATCCGACATTAGAACCCTAAAGTGAATGGATGCATAAAGGAATACGCTGTACAATAAAACCATATATTTAAAAACATGGATTTTTTTTTATTTTGTCACATGCATTATCTCTTGATCTTCATTTCCTTTCGGGAGTAATTATTTACCTCATTAATTTTATGCAAACAGACGAAAGGACTAATTTGTCGTTTCATTCAAACCTTGCACCAGATGCGGGCTTCAGAAACAACAGACAGGCAGGGCCGTAATTAGACCGCAACGCAGGTGTTAAAAACAAAATGCTCTTATTCTCATGATAGCGAATGGCATTTGTATTTAATTCTTATCTGAGACAAGACATATGGTCTCTCATTAATACAACCTGTGATTGCCTTTAATGGATTTTTCTACGGTTTAAAATGTCACCTCGTGCACTTCGGTGTCCTTCATATACTCCACATCAGTATGCAAAATCATTTTTAATGTGAATGGATTAGACTAAGCAGGAGACAGCACATCAAAATGCACTTACCTAAATCAATTAAATGACACCAACATGACCGGAGACAAGAAATGTAAAATTAGTGGTGTCGTGCAATTTAAAAAAAAATACACTCAGTGAGCACTTTATTAGGCATTTATTAGACTTATTTCTTTCAACTTACTGCTGCTGTAGCCTATCCACTTAGTGGTTTGACGCGTTGTGTGTTCAGAGATGCTCTTCTGCATACCGCCGTTTTAATGCGTGCAAAAAAACCAAAACATTTCTTAATAGTCAGAACAGGTGTCTCTGATGTCCGAAAGCGCTTAACACAATCAATGAGGACTGCGCCGACGCTGGACACTCCAGCATGAATTAATTAATTTATTCGGTCATATGTTCATTCGTTGATTCATTCGGATCTCCCGGGCAGATGCCTCAATCGGACAGCGTCTCTTTTGGTTTCAGTTCGACTTTAGTTTGTTGTTCTTTATTTCCCTGTAGCCCGTGTTAGTTGTTTGAGCAGATGTCTGAATGTTTGTTTTGATATTCTCTTCCTTTAATACAGTTTTCTCTGTCTATTTATACCTTAATTTTATAGCATTATCTTCAAACGTCCTGGACCGCCGGCACTTCAGACCAGGCATGCAAGGCCCGCGTTGGCCCCTCCTTAGTCTAATCGACTTTTAAGTCACATTGGGTAAATGCGTCAGCTAAATAACGCATTATTTTTTATTACAAGAGCGTAACCAGAGGGTTCAGTTCTCTGCTAGAAGTGCATCTGAAGTGCCACTATTCGAGAAAAATAAGATGATGTCTGACATGAGTTTGGTCAGCGTTCCACGAAAGAGCCCCCCCCCCTCAGAGCTGCGGAATGTAATACATCACGTTACATTAATGGCATTTGGCAGACGCTCTTATCCAGAGCAACTTACAGTTGATTAGACTAAGCAGGAGACAATCCTCCCCTGGAGCAATGCAGGGTTAAGGGCCTTGCTCAAGGGCGTGAGGATCTTATTGTGGCAACACCGGGATTCAGGGCAACCGGGAGGCCGTCTCTTAACTATGAGTCTATGAAAAAAAAAAAAAAAAAAAAAAAAAATGCACTTATGATGACAACTATGTTTAGAACAGCATTTCATGTGTATTTTGCTAGTTTCTGGATGTGATGCTTTGACTTATGGTAGAACCTATGCACTTGTAAGTCGCTTTGGATGAAAAGCGTCTGCCAAATGACTAAAATGTAAAATGTAAATGTAATGAGGTAGCAGAGCGATGGTCAACCCACTTTTAAGCTGACTCCTAAATTTACCTACTTAATGTCAGGCCTTGCTTGGTGCGGGGGGCTAAGTTTGGCTCGACTCATTCCCGGCAGCCAAAGAGCTGACAAGGCCATTACTCCAGAACCACACTCTTTTCGCTTATGAAATACAGGATATGGTCACTTTTTATTAGGTACATAATACTTATGAAGGTATAGGAGCACAAACCTGCTCCTCTAAACAGTGAATCATGTGACTGCAACTCACTATTACTCAACACCTGTCCTCCTATGGCATATGAAATATCTAAAAGATATGCACCCAGCAACCAGATGTTTCACAAACCTTGCTTGAGCTGTTTTTGTTTTTTTTTCATCAGGGTAAACTACTTTTTCCAGAGGATCCATCCAGCCAGTTGGGCTAAAATCTAATCAATTCAGGTTATGTACCCTGCTCAAGGGAACAGCGGCTGTGTTCTTCCTGTCAATCAAACCTGCACATGCCAGGTCACAAACCCAGCACCCACTTACATAACACACCATTAGTTTCCCTTAAACATATTACATGACCTGATTGGCATTTGGCAGACGCTCTCATCCAGAGCGACATACAGTTGATTAGACTAAGCAGGAGACAATCCTCCCCTGGAGCAATGCAGGGTTAAGGGCCCTGCTCAAGGGCCCAACGGCCGCGCAGATCATATTGTGGCGACACCGGGATTAGAACCACCGACCCTACGTCTCCCAGTCATTTACCTTAACCACTACACTACAGGCTGTATGCATGAGTGAAACGGATGATACAGTTTTTAAAGTTGGGAACTTGATTTGACTAACGTCAAATGAGGAGGGGGACGTCAAATTATTTTAAAGGACGAAAAGGATATTGATTGGAGGGGAATGGAAAAGTGACGGACACTCTTCGACATACAGTACACACCCTCTGGTACACGATGATGTAAAATCTAAATTCAAATCGTTTTCCAGGAAGTGGATAAGTGGAAAAGTGGAGCTCTGACTTCCGTTTCAGTTCATCTTTAAGAATCACCCTGAAATGTCGCTTCAAGGTTAAGGCAGTTGCACAAAAAAGAGCTGTAAGTGTTATTTGGCTGTTTTCTTAAGTGGGGCATTAATATGTAATATGTCCTTCGCCATCACAACATGCATACTATTGCTCAGCACCCTCTGCCAACTGCGGATGTATATTAATTACAGCTTAGCACCGAAAAATAAACACGATTATCTAGATGTCCGACAAAAAAAAAGAAGAATACAAAGGGGGACAAATAGGAAAAAGAAGATGAATAGATATTTAGTGCTTGTAAAAATAAAGCCTTTATAATCCCGATGAGCGATATTTTTGGCAGCACAGAGTAGCTTCCAGACGGCTACAGGCTTGACTTGAGTGCCACAGAGCACTGCCACTCAAATTTCCTTCAGTAAATATTTGGCTGTACAAATGAATGATGTGTCCGTCATAAGTCACCCGAGATAAAGACGTACGCGACGCGAAATAAGTGATGTGATATTGGCCCCGGACATGGCCAACAGCTGCATCATGAGACACTTAATTCATCCTGCGCATAAGCAACCGGGGAAGGTAACGCGGCACAAGAGCCGCTCAGATATTATCCTCAGTCATCCTTCCTCCCACGGGCTGGAAAGGCCACGGGCACGTACCCTAATCCCCGGAATCAATTTTCATTTTAAGAGCATGAAGTACCCGAGGTAAGTCTCGTCACAGAAAAACAACGCACTTCAGTTAGCCCGGCGCACTCAGTCGCGGAGGGCTGTTCCCGTGCTTCTGTCTCATATTCGTTGTGCGGGTTTGACTGCGCATCTACTAAAGATCTCCGAGTGCTTTCAATGTCTCTATATAAGATGGCTGAGCAGTGCCATCCAAGTCGCAATTATAATTACAGCACGATCACTCCTGGAAGAACAGAAGGCGTATTCCAAGTGATGGTATTATAAGTGATGCCGCCGACATTACTTTGTGGGTTAACCCGTCTCGAAATGTGTATGCTGCTGTTTACAGCCAACTGTTCTCCACTGAACACAACGTTGATGTAAAAATCACTACTGGCAGTTGAGGCAACACTCACTTCAGTCGTATTGCAATCGGCACGCTTTTGGCACAATTTTTGGCACAGCTCCCCAGCACACATGACGAGACGTGAACAAAACAGCTGAAAGTGTGACCGGGACATTAGTCCGTGGGTGCCATTAATGCAGAACGACTCCTTCCGTTGATGCACTGCAGACAGGTAAAACATGGCACTGTGATGAGGCTGGCTGAATGAGGCACATACTGTATTAGCCCAAGAGACTCCTCTTCCGATATGTGAACGTAACATTGCTCGACATTGACGATGGTTGTTGATTCATTTAAAATATTTTCCATTTATGAAGTTTAAACTGTGTATAAACTAGCGTTAAGCCTTCATAAGGACTTAATGCCATAATAATGATCCAATGACACCATAATGACCCAATGACATCATAACTATTTAATGCCATCATAATGACCCAATGATATCATAACAACTTCATGCCATTATAATGACCCAATGACATCATAACGACCCAACGACGTCATAATGTCTGAATGCCATCATAATGACCCGATGACATCATAACGATTCGATGACATCCTAATGACCCAATGACATCATAATGTCTGAATGCCATCATAATCTCCCGATGACATCATAACGATTCGATGACAACATAATCACCCAATGACATCATAATGATTCAATGGCTAAAGGCTGGTTGCGAGTGAGGGTGAGAGTAGACGTGCCAACACAGAATGAAATCAGCAGAAGGCTGAGCCATTACTTCAGTCAAACATTCGGGATGGACGAGTAAATGTGCCAATGTCCACACGTTATTTTTCAGAGGAGAGTGTAATCTAACAGGACTTCGTCTCGGAGAAAGCTGTAAAGAAAGGCCAGCGATCCTTCAGCGGTCCTCCCTCCCAGTATCGACCCAGCCCTGCTACTCAGCATCTAAATCACCAGGCCACAGTTAACCGCGGTTTCAAGCGGAATATGATTTTAGCACATGTTTAATGCCCACAAAATCAAAATAATTGTTAAGTCTATTTGTATTGACATTACCATTTTAAACGATTAATTAGTAATTAATTTGATGTAATTTATTTGCCTCTTGATCTCATCGGGCACCATAATTGCAAGGTCCTTCTTCATAAATGTTTACAAATCGTTGTCGTGTTATTTGAATAACGAAGCAGGCCTCCGCGCTGATTAAGAAAATTGGAATTCATGCCTCATGCCATCTGTTCCCTAATTACGATTCATTAACGATGTTAATTGAGGAGCTGTTGCCCCATAAACTTTGCTCCGACCTGTGAGGAACAATAGGTAAACTGGAATGAAAGACGCAAAGGTCATCAGTGAGCCAGTGCTCTGCATGAGCTAGTACACCGTACAAACCAGACACGATCCACGCACAGCTGAGAAAGGTCCTGGCACCAAACAACTGTTTTCATTCTGCATGCCGTTCCTGTTTCACTTCATGCAATAATCTCAAATCCTATTTAATAATGAAGGGACACTTTGCTGTCATACATTTCTTTTCATAGTGCTACATTTAGATCATTTAGATAATTTACCTTACCCTGTTCCTGGAGATGAACCATCCTGTACGGCTTCACTCAAACCCAAAGAAAACTGTTCTCATTCAACCGCTAGAGATCCTATTGAGCTGCTAATTATTAGAATAAGCGTGTGTCAAATTTGTTTGTTTGTTTCTCCCTATGGTAGATCTCCAGAAACAGGGTTGGGCAGCCCTGCTCTAGCTGTTGAATGAGGTGTGGTGTGTTAGGGTTGGAGTGAAAACCTACAGGATGGTCAGATCTCCAGGAACAGGGTTGGGCAGCCCTGCTCTAGCTGTTGAATGAGGTGTGCTTTGTTAGAATTGCAGTGAAAACCTACAGGCTGGTCAGATCTCCAGGAACAGGGTTGGGCAGCCCTGCTCTAGCTGTTGAATGAGGTGTGGTGTGTTAGGGTTGGAGTGAAAACCTACAGGATGGTCAGATCTCCAGGAACAGGGTTGGGCAGCCCTGCTCTAGCTGTTGAATGAGGTGTGCTTTGTTAGGGTTGGAGTGAAAACCTACAGGATGGTCAGATCTCCAGGAACAGGGTTGGGCAGCCCTGCTCTAGCTGTAGAATGAGGTGTGGTGTGTTAGGGTTGGAGTGAAAACCTACAGGATGGTCAGATCTCCAGGAACAGGGTTGGGCAGCCCTGCTCTAGCTGTAGAATGAGGTGTGGTGTGTTAGGGTTGGAGTGAAAACCTACAGGACGGTCAGATCTCCAGGAACAGGGTTGGGCAGCCCTGAGACCTAACATGCGTTGGGTTGCATTTGGGCCACTTCCGGCCCACAACTTTCAGCCATTTTCATCGTGGCCGACCCTTAAGTGCCGAAGCTCAGCCGCACATTTGACCGGGAATCACCTGCTGTCCGGGGAAGGTGTCGGGCAGAGGTTAGAGTGCGCCATACCTGGAGAAGTGCTGCTGCAGCAATACCATCTGACCCCGGCTGACCTCCGACCCCTCGGTGACCCCCTGGTGCTTCTCCCAGTCCAGTCTCAGGGCTTGCTCTTCCTCCAGCTTCTGCATCAGCTTCTCCCACTGAGCAAACAGGAAACAGGAAGTAACCGGGGGGGGTCAATGGAGGGAAGAGCAATGTCACAGCTCCAGGTGCAGACCTGGGTTCAAATCGTATTTGTTTTGGATTCAAATACTTTTATGCGCTCTATTATAAGCATATGGGCGGGACTTATCTTATCCAGAAAGGGCCGGTGTGTGTGCAGGTTGTTGTTTTAGCACAGGACTAAGACAGCTGACTCTACTCATCAAGGTCTTGATTAAAGACCACGATTAGTTCATTAGTATAATCGGGTGTGTTACCGCTGGGCTAAAACAAAAACCTGCTCCCACGCCGGCCCTTTTAAGATGAGATCGGACACGCCTGCAATACACCAGGCACACTTAGTCAAATGCAGAAAAGCCGGAACCCAGGTCTTTACCTTCAGACCACAAACCAATCAAATTAAACAGCAGCTCCTGTCATCATTTCACCGGATGGACCCAGGGAATGTCTGACTTACTGAAGCTTGTTAGGCCCTGTTCTCACCGAAACCACATCGTTAGCAGTGATTATGCTCCACAGATCAGGGTGAAAGGCAAATCCGAGATGCTTTTACTCTTTAATGCCAGTTAAAACTCCTGTAGATCCCTGAGAATTGTCAGTAAAGAAAATGTGACTATCGTTAATATTACCAAATCTACAGTCATACAAAAGACAAATGTATATGGAGTTTACTCTGTGTACTGATAGATGTTTCTTTAAAATAGACAATCTGTCAAACTGGCAATATCCTGCAGGGACGCTGGCATCTAAAGTGGTAAGACATTTCAAATGTTCAAACTTTATGAGGACTTGTGTTTTTAAGGCTGTACCTTTTGCAATAAAGGACTCCATGACATTAGTCAAAGCTTGGTTTATGACAACAGACTGCGAGCACAGTTGGGACTGTGGGGGGAATTTATATCAATCCCTCCTCGCCATTTCTCTTTTGTGTTGTGAAACTTTCTGAAAAGTTTTGCGCTTTTCTCAGCTGGAAAAGGTACGATATGTTATGATGTGTTTTTGCTCTTGTACAGGGGAAAGTGATTTGTTTGCGTTCCCTGTTGCAGAATCAGCCTGTGGTGTCTTCTCAGATGAGTTGCTAGGCCTGCTGGTAATGTGCCTTTTAATCTATATCTGGGGTGAAAGAAGCTCGGGGCCAAAGCTTTAACTTAGATGTGAGGTGTATGGGGCATGTTTTCAAAAATAAACTGACATTAACTGACAAATTCTTTCTCAGAATTAGAATTTTTTTGGTCTCCAATTAGGTAAACATGCTGAATGATAATCACATTATAACACATTATTGTAAAACGCTGATAATCTCTTCAGAGAGTAACCCCGGATGACCTCCGAAGATGAAGGATAGATGATTCGCGTTTAAGGATCCAACCGTACGTACGATTACCCAAAAACCTCTGCTCAGGGACGAGTGGTCGAGTAGAGAGTACAGTAGACGCTATTACCTCATTTTTCTGATCATATGTAGTTACTGTAAAAAGCGATTTACTGTCATTTATGAAGGACCTGGATGCAATTGCTGTAACAGGTACATGTAACCTGGATGTAATTGCTGTAACAAAGCGGAAACTCCAAAGTTCAAGAGAAAACACACCGAAAACTGACGGTATTGAAAAACAAAAACCCCAAAGACAAACCAACCACATGAAATTACTCCATTAGGTGTGATAAAAAGCTTTGCCTAAGCCTCCTGAAGAAATATTTTGTCAATTTTTCCGGGTTTTTCTACTGATGTAAATCATAAGCCTGACTGTGGGAGATTTGAAATGAGGAGACACTGGCATGGACGTTTCCCCTCAAAGATTAAACGAGGGGAAATTAAGTGTGCCTCTTATCAGTAATTACCTGCTTCTAATTGCCACATGAAAGGGGGGGGGTTCAGAGATCAAAGAATACTTTATTGCCGTTTAATTATAAAACAGTTTCTTTCCAAAGGCCATGCGTATGGCCAGGCCCATCATTCGATCCACTGCCACGTGCTGGGAATAACTCCAGTAATGGTACAAGAACAAGGGTCCATCGCCAATACACACTCACTGAGTAGGTATGTATTATACTTATTTTTTAGCAGCTATTCCTTTGCTGCTCCAGCCCATCCACTTAGAGGTTTGACTCATGGTGCATTCTGAGACTCTCTTCTGCATACCGCTGTTGTAATGTGTGGTTATTTGCGTTACTGTCTGCTTTGACCAGTCTGGCCATTCTCCTCCTTAACAACACATCTCCGCTGAAATAGCTACTGGAAACACCACGACTGAAACTGATAATTAAGTTTATCACATTCTGGTGATGCCAGAGACAGATTTTATGGTCTATTGTAATTAAAAACTGCAGGATAAAGGTAAAAACAGGAGATGGAAATGATACACCAAGGCTATAAACATGAGAAAGAGCCTCTCTGTCTAACAACGACGCTGTCAGAAACTATCGGCTGATTTATTCTTCCCCGTGCTATTGTACAAGACTGATGTGTTTTAATGAGAGGCCAATTATCCACAATTTTCCTGTCCAATGGCGTGAAAAAGCACTCCGTTTAAAGAGCTGTCAATTCCTATTTTACATACTTTTGTCACGTAGTTATCTCATTCTACTTTTTTGCTCGCACAGACTTTTCTTATCTGCACAATCCCTGTCTGCTCCATCATTTCAAAATCAGGGAACCTTAACTTTTTTTTTTTTTTTTTTTTTTTTTTTTTTTGGCACAACATTAAATGGTTGCCTAACATAACCTTTTATCTTTTTTTTTTTCGAATTCAGTATCCACAGATCTCCATTTTTGTGTGAAAAGGTAACAAAGGTAACAGGTAACAGGTAATTAAGCCAATCAGTGTACAGTGGCAAGTGAAGCCACCGGACCAGTGCGTCAACACTTTCACCCTGTGTAATCCAGGCAGAGGAATGAAAAATGATACATAGAGATTACATAGGGACTCGCAGAACAAAGGAACAATTTATATTAATATATAAATTAACACACTTAGTTTGTAACACTGAATAAGTTTCCCCCACTGCAGTAATTCATTTCACTGACCAAATTTATGACATCAATTTATAAAATAACTTTAAAAATATAGATAAATTCTTAACAGCCCCAGGTGTAATCAATGCAGACGCCATTGTTTTCGGACATGCACTCGGGCTAAGCAGGATGGAGGGCGTAGGAGAGCAGAGCGCATTAATCCACTGCATTTGTCATCACCTCCAGTATCGGCGCGGGGGTTTCATTGGCTAAAAGCTAGCAGGAATGCTGACAGTGATGGAACAGGGATGCCAGCAGGCGGGGGATATGAAATACCTGCTCAGTGGAAAATGAGCGGATGCTAAATCAAGTGCTTTGCATGAATGCACAACCTTTTTTTCTACATTTCATTATTTAACCTTTATTTAACCAGGTGAGTCCCGTTGAGATGACAAGAGCCCTGGCCCACATAGCAGCAGTACAGTGTTGCGTACAACATGAAAGCAACATTAAGAACATATACAGTAAAATATACAGTACAGAGTACAACCTCAGATCAAACATTTCATTTTAATAACCTATTCATTGGTTTAAATGAGTAATTCTCTTAACAGAGACACCTTTTATCCAGGGTCCATAAGTATTTGGACAGTGACACAATTTTAAAGGGCTGTCATTCCTACACGACTCACTCCATATGGAGGTACTGTGAATACACTGCAAATTCACGAATGTCAGCTTTAATTTGTGGGAACATACATCTACATCAAGCGCACTGCATAGGAGTTACAACCGATTGCGTCGCTGTCCAAATACTTACGGGCCTCACTGTATATACAGTACCATATATTTTATTCAGTTCGTATATGAGTTGGAGAAGTAATGAAGCATTTTGGTTTCAGTACCGTGCTGAAGGGCAACGCTACAGCCAGGACTTGAACCTGCAATCCACCCACAGAACCACTGCCACACTGCTGCCATCTACTGATGAAGAAGCGCTGCCGATGTGACCCAGGAAAGATCGTCAGCTTCATATAAATCAGGCGATTTACCTGATCTTCACCACCATAGTTACGGTGGTAGCAGGTCAACGTTGTTTTGTGGAACAGGGGCGAGGGTTGTGCGGTTGGGCAGAGTGTGAGGCAAGGACCAAGGCTAGGGAGAACATGAACATAAATGTTCATAAAAAATAAACCTTCCACATTATGAATTATAAAAAATATGCATAATTGTATTAAAGGATTCACAGTAGGTGCGATGGACTTATATAACAGTTTGATTATGGTCTGATTATGCGCACGTCAGGAGGTACTAATCAAATCATCAGTCAACTCAGTGAACTTGCGTTTTTATTCACAAGCCTACAGTTTCTGCTTTATTTTTTTTTACTCCCTTCAATGGCTTTTCTCTGGGAATGGGGAATATTTTTCCAGGTTTAGCCGTCTTTCCATTCCGCTTTTTGATGGTGTAAGAAAAATAAAAATAAAAGTTTTAGGGATTGTGTGCGAATGGATTGACTGTGATTGTGTGGTTAAGGGTGGGTGGCACGGATGGTGCAGTGGGTAGCACTGCCGCCTCACAGCAAGGAGGTCCTGGGTTCGAATCCCCGTCGGCCGGGGCCTCTCTGTGTGGAGTTTGCATGTTCTTCCCGTGTCTGCGTGGGTTTCCTCCGGGTACTCCGGTTTCCTCCCACAGTCCAAAGACATGCAGGTTAGGCCGATTGGAGAATCTAAATTGCCCATAGGTATGAGTGTGTGAGTGAATGGTGTGTGTGCCCTGCGATGGACTGGCGACCTGTCCAGGGTGTATTCCTGCCTTTCGCCCAATGTATGCTGGGATGGGCTCCAGCGACCCTGTTCAGGATAAGCGGGTTCAGATAATGGATGGATGGATGTGTGGTTAAGGGCCCAACAGCTGTGCGGATCTCATGGTGCCTACACCGGGGCTTGAACCACCAACCTTCCAGGTGCCAGCCAGGAAACTTGGCCAGTCGGCAGCCCTGATCAGAATGCTGCAGGTGGGCTGTGTGTGGACTGGACTCCATGCATATTCAGTTCAGAGAGAGGCTGTGTTCCCTGACCAGTGGGTGGGTCGACATGTACACTCCACACAGAGCCAGGGACAGGAAGCTCTGCTCTCCTCTCCGAGGCTCAGCCTCTCCCTCATTACCAGCCTTGCACTGTCCTGCTCCCTGATAGGCCAGTGTCCACAGGCACCTTGCACTGTCTTGCTCCCTGATAGGCCAGTGTCCTCAGGCACCTCGCACTGTCCTGCTCCCTGATAGGCCAGTGTCCACAGGTAGTGCTCCCTGATAGGCCAGTGTCCTTCTCTCTCCATCTCCCTCTCTCCCTGTCTCTCCATCTCTCCCCTCCCTCTCTCTCTCTCCCTTTCTCTCCCTTTCTCTCCCCCTCTCACTCTCCCTCCCTCTCCCTGTCTCTCCATCCCTCCCCTCCCTACCTCTCTCTTTCTCTCTCCCCCTCTCTCTCTCTCTCCCTCTGTCTCTCTCTCTCCCTCTCTCTCCATCCCTCCCCTCCCTACCTCTCTCTTTCTCTCTCCCCCTCTCTCTCTCTCCCTCTGTCTCTCTCTCTCCCTCTCTCTCCATCCCTCCCCTCCCTCTCTCCCCCTCTCTCTCCCTCTCTCTCCATCCCTCCCATCCCTCTCTCTCCCTCTCTCTCCATCCCTCCCCTCCCTCTCTCCCCCTCTCTCTCTCTCCCTCTGCACAGACAGAGGGTACATGGGCCACAGTGCTTCAGGGGAGAAGCCCGGAAGGTTCTCCATGCCACGTCTGAATACTAATTATTAAGAAAAGTTTTCTCTGTGATGATAATGCTGCTCTTCTGCATAACAATCATATTCAGCGAAGCCTCAAATGGATGAAATGTTTATTTCCTCCGTGGTTTGCATTTCTCATTTCAATGGCTGTATTCTACTCTGCGTTTTTTCCCCAAATAAAATATGTTATTTTTCTGTTGCTTTAGCCTGAAAGAGACTAAATCAGCATTTTGATCAAAACAGGATACGCTTTTCTTTTTTTACACAGATGTGTGTTAAGTGTCTTGACGCATGTGTACCCAGCTGTAAAATCCAGCCATCCCTGCTTGACCATCTTGAAAATTCAGGTGGTCAAGCTGATTATGAGCTGGTCTCGCTGGGTATGAGCTGGTCAACCAGCTGGGAGCTGTTCTGAACTGGTCAACCAGCTAAACCATGTCAAGCTGGGAGCCGGTTTGAACTGTTTAAATCCTAGCTTGAGTTGTTTTTATCAGACGTCTGTTTTGTTGTGCTGCAGTCCCCATACAGCTTGTTCCCCTTCATACATTCTATGATCTGTGATAACAGACAGCAGCCTGGTTTGAGGAGATACACTTACGTTTTATTTATTTATTTATTTTATTCGTGTATTTTATGTATTTTTTTACTGGGCTTAAAGATTCGGACAAATTCCTTGAATAGAGGACACTTTTCACACAAGTAGCGGGCATTCATGCGCATTGAAAATCAACACTTGAGCTCAGCTGAATGCACCGCCAAACTCAAGTACACGGCACAAAACCACCTAGGTCTGTGCCGTTCACAACGCCCCTCAATAGACGCAGCACTGTTGCTGAATAGCCTTGGCATTTTGACATTAAACACAGAGTATTGAATGAAGCCCATCTCTCAGGATATAGTCTTGTGAATTATGCGTTATGTCCGCAAATTGAGCGACGTGCGTGCAGCGTAGGGTCAAATGGGATTATTTCACAGTGACCAAAAAATGTTAAACGAAAAACGCATTGTGTCACAGACTGAAGAGTCAAAATACCCCCTGATACTGACAAAGGCATCATTATCAATATCCGAATTTGTGGCCTGTTACACTGCAACTACTTAGTTAAACAACATGTCAAATATCTCACCAATTAACTTGCGGTGTCTGGTGCGTCATCCTGCCCTGATTTAGTCACACGTATCTCCACAACCTGGGAAAGGTCGCCCCCTAGTGGACACGTTTGTATCAGCAGAACTTGAATTACACATTTCAGTACAGTTTAACAACCACTGAAAATCTGACACGCACAAACTTGTACTAGTCCCATATGAATGTTATGTAACAAAATTGACTTTTGCTGCTCTCAAAATAATTGAACAGCGATGCACATTGCTTGTAATAATGAAATGCAATTCAACCCATGACACCGTGCCTGGGCCTTATACTCAATGGAAACTCCACCGTTGTGGTTCGAGTCCCAGGCGGACGTTCCTTAACAAACTCGAGAGGTGGGTTCAGTATATACAGTAGGTTCCAGCACCGCCCCCACCCCCCAATCCTCTCCTCTTCTGCCTCCTGCTCCCTGTTCTTGGCCTGTCACTGGGCTCAGTGCAGTTCCCCTGAATTCCTTGTTCATTCTGCAGCATTAATGAAACCCTGTGAAGGGTGGGTTTGGTCCTTGGAATGATGTATTTTTCAATATTCCAAGTCAGCACTCTGGAACTCCACTGCTTTCAATGACCAGCCAAGCGATTGTTACATCAGCATCAGAATCTTCAGTCCAGAGCATTCCAATCACGTACAGTGTCTGTGATCTTGCACCTTAACGGGCTAATTTTATAGCACGGCGAACCTGATTTGCTAGCCTAACATTTATCGCATTGCCAATGAGTCCTGCCCCATCACTGTAGAGTTTGAACCGTAGAGTAGGAATATGTTCCTCTATTTCACCTCTAGATGGCCTTCTCACACTAAGGGAATGAAGCAGGCAGAGGCAGACCTGATGCGATGAGTAAATCTTTGCTATATACTGAGTTACTTCTTCTTTTCACACTATTTTTTCATAATTGTGTTTGTAAGTAAGATGGTTCTAGAACTGGAACAGAGAGGAAATCCAAAAAATTATCGAATACCTTCCTGAACACATGCTATACACTAAGCAGGAGACAATCCTCCCCTGGAGCAATGCAGGGTTAAGGGCCTTACTCAAGGGCCCAACAGCTGTGCGGATCTCATTGTGGCTACACCGGGATTAGAACCACCGACCCTGCGTGTCCCAGTCAGTCACCTTAACCAGGTAAAGGGAGGGTGGAAAGCCAGCAGTTCTCAGCCCTGGAGGACTGTGAATTGCTGATCCCTGCTATGGATGGTTGACTGAATATTTAAGAAAACACTACCCTCTAGTGTCGAATAGCATATTGCATATTTACAGGATCTGTTGCTCTCATATTTACAGGTACTGTTGCTCTCACATTAGCATGTTTTCCACCTGTTGGAGGGTGCACCCCAACTCAAAAAGCCACAATATCACACAAGGAGAACAACATGGTCAGGGTTGTTTCTTGCATACTCACATGATGTTTCCTGCTCTGGTGTTTGAGACAGAAACCACTAGGCAGCCTGTAGCCTAGTGCCTACGATACAAGACTGGGACCTGGAAGGTTGGTGGTTCAAGCCCCAGTGTAGCCACGATAGCATCCGCACAGCTGTTGGGCCCTTGAGCAAGGCACTTAACCCCACATTGCTCCAGGGGGGATGGTCCCCTGCTAAGTCTAATCAACAGTAAATCACTTTGGATAAAACAGTCAGATAAATAAAAATATATTATGATTATGAAATATATTATGATTATTATTATTATTATTATTATTATTATTATTATTATTATTATTATTGGCACTCTACCCAACCACACAATCCTCGTCCCTGTTTCACAGAACAACAAAAAAAACATATACAATTTAATATTAGTCCCCCACAAGTGGCTAGCGGAAATACAGCATTTCTCTCAGGGATTTCGATCCGCCGCTGGGAAGAGTAAATTAAATTAATTTGTGGCCATATCTCTGGAACCTCAGGGTGCCTCTTCTGATTCATAACACCACCCGCCTGCCCTACACGAGTGCAGGTGTGGAGCGGAATCAGGTAATCAGCCCCGATAATCCCTTCATTACACACGTAATCCCAAAATGAGCGGGCTCTAGTCTAAACTGGGTCCTCTGGCACACAGCCTTTAACCCCAGGCAGCGCAAACACAGAGACAACATCACGCCGTCTTATTCATTAATAAACCACAATCCTGGCACCGGGTCTGAGGATCTGAGGACGGCGTTTTAGCATGTTAAACCGAGGCAGCTATCAATTACCCGTGCAGATCACAGAGCGTGGCTAGCATTTACATCTTTATTTTTTATTTTTTATCTGCAAGGTAATGGGGTTCGGTTTTATCCGGCGAAACAAAGACGGTCACTGTCCAAAGGAAATCTGAAAGGCAGATCTGAGGGAGTCTCTCTGAGTAAATTCTATCGCATCCACAATGGCACACACGTTTACACGAGACGATGCCAGAGGAGGAACAGCAAAGTCAAATAAAATTTGAGAGCTCCCCGCTGTTGTTAAACGGATATACTGTTTTTAAGTCATGTACTTCAAACAAAAGTCCGTCGTATCGTATTTCTTTCTGTGAAGTAGAAAATTTTGTCTTGTTTTAAGTTACTTGCGTGACTTACTTGCCAAGTTGGAAAATTGTTAAATGAGTCAAACTGTCTCACCTCAATGCCAATCTATTTTGTCTTATTTAAGAAAAACGTAATAGAGCAAGGATATAATGTAGTATATAGGATATAGTACAGTCAAATATAACAGTAAGATTCGTGTTAAGATTGTCTTATTCTTTGGTTTCTGCAGTGTGCTCATTTTTCTCACAGGATACAGTATGCTGCCAGAGGGCCTTTCACATTCCCGAGTGTAATTCCCAGATTCCCAACCCGGCTTCAGGCGACGGGGGGATTATCTGCCCCTGGCCGGAAGATGTGTGCGCTTTCAGTGTGGAAGTTCCGCGGAGGGGAACCGGAGACTTCCCCCCTGAAGCCCGGCATCAGCAGAGACCGCGCGGAGGAGATGGAGAGACCGGGGCCATGTGAACACCTCTAAGCGCAAGAAAACAAAATGCAAATACCACCCTCAAACACTTTCTGGGAGATTTCTATTTTCATATGGCTCACCTGGGCATTATTAAGGGAACATAATTCTTCTTGGGCATTAAACATTTATACAACCGAAGGAAAAAAAGCAGGAAGCTTTGGGGCAACCAGGATATAATCAAGGCTATTCAGCAAATCGTATCCGAAAGACGATTTAAAATCGTAGAACAGCGGCCATATTCAGGGCTATTCCAGTCCAGCCTTATTTCCAATATACACAAGCTACGTTTCCACTACTAGAGCCCTCACCAAAGGGGACTCGGAGACAACAAACCACCATCAACCGACCAAAAAGTTTTCAGGGCACATGTTGTATTTCCATTACATTTCAGTCCACAGTATCGCCCTTTGTTAGGATTCTGACCAGTTTGGTGCTATTGTAACACGGGAGTTTGTATAATGGCCACATTCGATTAGCGCGGCTCAAGTGTGCTTTGGTAAACAGAATTTGAAGCTGTAGAGCACAGGTGTCAAACTCCAGTCCTGGAGGGCCGCAGTGTCTGCTAGTTTTCGGGTTGTTCCCGGCACCTGTAGTTCATTTAAGTGGCTAAAGCTTCTTGTGCAGAATCTGTCTGTCTGTCTGTATTGTGTTATGCCTATTGTTGTGTGGCATGTGTGTGGTCCTGCTGCAAACAAATTGCCCATTTGGGACAAAGAATAAACTGAACTGAACTGAACTGAACTGAACTAAAGAATCCACACACCTTGCTCCTTAATTGACAGCTGATTGAAAGGCAACCACAAAAACCCGCAGACACTGCGGCCCCCTGGGAATTCAGTTTAGAGTGTAGAGGATGTGAAACCTCTCACTGTGACTCGATCACACGTGGGCGTTAATGAACGCCATCAAGCCAAGACGCCACCTCATGGGTGGTGTCACAACATTTGTAAAGTAATTCATAACAAAAATGTTAATGTAAAAAAAATGTAAAACAGTATGAGACCAAATGTACTAAAGTACAAAACAAAAATATGAAACCATTCAACTGGGTTTCCCTCCCATGAATGGTTTCAAAACGCAAACCAGTCCTGGACAGACGCACACCACTCTTTGACTATTCGAGATCCGCACAGCAGTTGGGCTGTTGACCGAGGCCCTCGGTTAAATTTGCGGCTTACTATTTTGCCCGTACGCCCGTCGCAATTACAGCGCAGTGATTCAGTGTGCGTTTTAGGCTTGCCTTCGACATTGACAGGTTGGTACCGACAGCACATTTCAAATCATATTCGCATCATTTTAACGTTTTTATCAAATCTCCGCACGCTGCGGACGAGCTGGGAGGCCGCGTCAGCATCTGGAATAACTCAGCCGCCTGAAATGCATGCTGGGACGCGGCCCCCGTTCTCAAATCCAATCCCGTCCTTCAGCTGCGGTTAAATTTAGCTGACGTCCGGCAACAGAAATGAAAAAGAGGCTTCTGCCGTTAGCGGGGACGATTAAAGGGGGCGTCCGACAAGAGGGAGGACGTGGACTTCAAAGCGTGCTCTGTCTAATCTGGCTTTTTCTGGAGCCTGCAGGGGGAGGTTTTGGGCTGGGAGACATCTGTCCTGACTGATCCAGCCCGCCAGCGCTGGCACAATCACCCACCTGCAGCTGCATATCCTGGTTTTTTTGGGGTTTTTTTTAACCCGGTTGTCGTGTCAAACGGTTGTGTCACTGGCACCCTCATCTCTAGCTATAAAGTCTCAGGCCTGGAACAAGCTAAATGAGCTATAATTGGCTGTACACACCAACGCTGGTTCACTCGTAGATTCGATCACAATAAAACGTTTTAATGTAGGGACACAAGAACAATTTTCAGCTGCCATTCATGCGCGTATAATGAAATGTAGCTCAAATTTGCGTGTCCCAGCCATTTACCTTAACCACTACACTACAGGCTGCCCCACGATTAGTCGAAGCGGGGGACAATTTTGAAAGTGGGAGTGAAACCGGAAGTACCACGTGAAACACCACGTAGAGAGGTTTCTTGCCTGGCCGGGATTGGAACCCAGAACCTCCTGTGAGGCGACGGGCGTGACTGTACCCGCTACGCCCCGGGGAAGAGACCACACAGCGTGGAACGACGGGAAGCCCTCTGGGGGCCAGACTCCTCCTGCCGCAACAGGGCGTGAAGAATGAGCAGCACATGTCTAATTTTAAGAAGCGGTGCGTGTCTTTCAGACGCCCACGCTGAGGTAAAGACACCAGAAACGAGGGGAGTCATCCGTCGCGCCGCAAAACGGGGACTGCCACAAGCTGGTGGGAGGACACGTTAAACCTGGATGAAAGAGCACGTCTTCTTTTACAGAAGCCGTCATAATATATAGTATATCTGCCTCGGGGAAGTCAGAGGATTTTACGGTATTAGCTCCGACACATAGGGCGGCACGGATGGTGCAGTGAGTAGCACTGCCGCCTCACAGCAAGGAGGTCCTGGGTTTGAATCCCCGTCGGCCGGGGCCTCTCTGTGCGAAGTTTGCATGTTCTCCCCGCGTCTGCGTGGGTTTCCTCCGGGTACTCCGGTTTCCTCCCACAGTCCAAAGACATGCACGTTAGGCTGATTGGAGAGTCTAAATTGCCCGTAGGTATGAGTGTGTGAGTGAATGGTGTGTGTGCCCTGAGATAGACTGGCGACCTGTCCAGGGTGTATTCCTGCCTTTCGCCCAATGTTTGCTGGGATAGGCTCCAGCCCCCCTGCGACCCTGATCAGGATAAGCGGGTTCAGATAATGGATGGATGGATGGAGCTCCAACACATAAGAACGTGCAGTGGCGGATGCAAGCAATGCAGGCCAGGGATCAGCAACTCACGGTCCTCGAGGGGCAAGAAGTGCTGGTTTGCCACCCTCCCTTTACCTGGGAGTCGGGTGTGAAGACTGTCTGGCCAGTCAGCAGCACCAATTACCGGGGAGAAAAGAAAACCAGGGGCTGGATTTTGGATTCGATGGCCAGAGTTGGTGATCCCTGCTCTGGACCCCATCACCTTCTCACAGTCAGCACGTTTGATCACAACGGGAACTCATGCGGCTTTCGTGAGTCTCACACGTGGGTCAGATACGCCATTCTCTTGGATTCAAAACCTTCTCTGTGCTCAATCTTGCCTGGCGCAACCAAGCCAACCAAGGCAACGAGAAGGCGGGGTCAGCATTTATTAGACAGTATTCTATAGGTGCCAATTACACCAGACCAGCGCAGCGAAGCGTGGAAGCGTATGCGAATCCACATGCGACCCAGGTCGGCCTGGCCCGACGCAGGATAGACTGTGAAGGTCCTGTGATGTGACTTCCCTCCACGGCTTCCTCCAGAATAACCCCCTTTGCTGAAGGACCGAGGAGCTCTGATTAAGGGCCGGGCCTCCTAATCCCAGAGGCAGGCTCCGCTGGTGCGCTGTTAAGTAAAGCACTTCAGCTGAATTGATTCGGTGAATATCCAGCCCAGTAAATGGAGCACAATGCATGTAAAAAAACGCTAACAGAGTCAGGCGGCTCTCCAGCAAACTCACAGGAATAGCCGAGCGGATATCGACCACTTGAATGCAATTGAAAAAAAAATGTAAATGAAAAAGACGTCGCTTAAAACACATAATTCAGAAGTGTAATGAAAAAAATTATAATGTACTGAAGAGCTCTCTCTCTCTCTCTCTCTCTCTCTCTTTCAGTGCTGCTGCATAAACTAAATTGTCAATTTTGCTTAAGATAACTTCCAAATACCCAACTGTACAATTTTGCTAAATTTGATCTGCTTCTATTCAAATTTAAGAAGCAGATCAGACATGATGATGTGTTGTGTGTTCAGAGATGCTCTTCTGCATACCACTGTTGTAATGTGTGGTTATTTGCGTTACTGTCACCTTCCTGTCAGCTTTGACCAGTCTGGCCATTCTCCTCAGACGTCTCTCATTAACAATGCGTTTCTCTCTGCAGAACTGCTGCTCCCTCAATATTTTTCAGTACAAACTAGGTACAAACTAGTTATATATTAATGGCTCGTGGTACAATTGTACTCATAGGGTACTGCCACTGCGACAAGCATTTGTAAATTTTAAGCCGCTTTCCGTACCTCTATTTCTGAGAGTGTACCAAGGCTAGCGGCCAGCTCTTTTTCTATTTTCTGGAACATTCTAAGGGGTGAGCATGGAAGCAGGGTCAAGTACGGGGGTTTTGCGGCTGAATGAAAGAAGCGAGCCGTACCATTGTTCCCCGGCTTTTGGTCCGCAAGGCCTCACTCCACAGGCGAGCCGTGGCCAGCTTCTCCCTGGAACAAAAGAGAGAGAGAGAGAGAGAGAGAACAACTGAGTGAGCGCCAGGCCAGTTTTCATCGGGAATCTTTCCTCATTCCCGGGCTCCGCTCCAAGCCCGGAATCTCGTCCCTCGAGAGAACGCGGAGCGCCGCAACACCGCGACGCCCGTTTTGGGACAGAGAGCCGGCCGCGGCCAGCTCCGGCCAGAAAGCATGCGCAGCTCCACTTAAATATTCAACAGAGTCTATTTGGAGAGAAAATGGCCCACAACACACCGCGACCGCACATTAAACAAATATGCATGTGCCCAAACTCTAACACATGCAGCACACCGCCATCAGACCCAATAACATTCCACACATTCACAATCCACTGCTTTTAATATTCTTTAATATTTATTTTTCACGCTCAACTGTAGACCATACATAGTTTTCATAGTTCAGTGTCTGGAAATAATGTAGCACACTGTATTGTGGTTTCACCCTCCGTTTTGTTTCCAGATGAATGCTTCTTACATTAAATTATATCTCAAGTTAGGTTGAAATTCTGTCATATTTTAGGTTAAGTAGTATCCCACATTCCCCCACAACTGAGCCCATAAAAGTCTGCAAACAGCAGTATAAAATCAGGCATTGTTGAATGCACTACGCATATCTGTACAAAGTTAGACATCAAAGCATCATTGTGACTTATTCAAAACTGGAAAGGCACAGCATGGCTGATGAGAACTAAACATCGTAGTAAATCAGGGGTGCACAACTCCAGTCCAGGAGGACCGATCTACGTGCTGGTTTTTGTTCCCACTGGTTAGTTTTCTGACCGCTCTATCAACTGCACTAGTTCACTCCTGTACTGGATCACAGAAAAATCTTTAGGATCCACCTGCACACTGTGACTGTTGTTGGCGCTTATACACATCTCAGATTTAGACATGGATTAAGCTAATTCAATAATTGAGAGCAGAAGAGCCCTGCAGTAAATGCATAGCATAGAGCAGGGGCAGGTAACCCCGGTCCCTATAGTGCCAGTGACGTTTCTGGTTTTTTTCTCCTGATCTGAGCTTGTTCACGAGAGTCTGACGGATGGTTAAGTCTGAGGCTGCATGTTCTGAACGGCGAAACGCTGAGTGCCTCCAGCACACGGTCTCCTGCATTCATTAACCCTGATTAATTACAACTAATTAAAAGGAATCCAATTATGTAGTCATACATTTGGATGGAGCAAAAAGGACCATCTCTGGCACTCGAGAAACAGGGTTGCCTACCCGTGACATAGAGCATGAGAATGAATTGTTCAGAGAATTACGTTAATGACAGCAAGCAAATCTGAATAAAACAGGATTGTATACCAGGGCTGCCCAACCCTATTCCTAGAGATCTACTGTCCTTGAATGAGATGTGTTTTGTTCAGGTTGGAGTGAAAGCCTACACGACGGTAGATCTCCAGGAACAGGGTTGGGCAGCCCTGCTCTAGCTGTTGAATGAGGTGTGCTTTGTTAGGGTTGGGGTGAAAACCTACAGGAAGGTAGATCTCCAGGAACAGGGTTGGGCAGCCCTGCTGAGTACTGACTGAGAAGTTATCAGACAGACAGACAGACAGACAGACAGACAGACAGAAAGGCCCATCTTGCCGCGGTGGCGCAACAGGCTAAGACGCAGCAGACTTGCGGTTGCAGTTTGCTGCAGTTGCACACCGGGGACCGGGGTTCGATTCTCGGTCCTGCCAAAAGCCAAGTTTGGCCGGCCCACGTGGGGCAGCAATAATTGGCTCGCTGCTCCAGAGGGAGGGACTTGGCAGGGTTATTAGATCGCCGCACAATAAGCACCTCGGGCGCCTCGGAATCACGGCAACGGGCACGAGACGAGACGGCTTGAAGAAGGCGTGTCGCTCTCATTCGGGCCGCCGAGGGACGGGGTACGGGCGGTACATCTAATACGACTACCTCCAGTTGAATCAGACGAGGTACAATTGGCTACCAAATTGGGAGAAAAAGGGAAAAATCTGGATTAAAAAAAATAGAAAGGCCCATCTTGCACCTGAAGCTTTTGGGCAGCTTTCTTACACCAGAGCCATGCCAGCCCCGCTGGCAAGAGCTTTTTTCCACCGCGCCGGCGTTTCCCAGCTGCCCCGGGGCAGCCTACGGGAGCATTCAGCAGGAACCGAGCAGCCGGGAACCCTCACCGTCCGTCTGCCTATTCAGCAGTCTGGGGCTTATCCTGACGACATATCTTCTGTACGAGATGCACTTTCCCCAGACCGAGCCTCCAGGGGTTAATATGCAAGCGCACTAATTTACGGACGGCAGTTAGAAAATGAACAAAACTTGAAAGACGAAAGCTTAGCGCGCCAGAGAAGACTAGTCTGACGTTCCGCATAAAACATAATTATAGTAATTGGTACATATTTTACTCGCAGTCAAAACAGATTTCCCGCACATACTTAATGGGGAACATTTGTATTTAATTTCAGCTCCAAGAAGAAAAATGGTTCTTTTGGTATTTTAATAACGTACAATGAAGTCGGTGCCTGAGCAATAAAATAAAAAAAGGGGGGGGGGGGGTTGTGTTGTGGAATATTCAGGGAAGCGTTTACTCTTCTCCGAGTTCAACTCCTGGAATTTTCTGGCATAAAAATTACTGGTATAAAAACTGCAGTCACTACAGTGTGCGAGTGAGTGTGAGATCTGGAGAAGAGGGATGGCAACCCTTTCTTCCAGGTATACAGGTTCTAGACCGGTTTTCCCATGACGAGGACATTCCCACGGCTGTGGGCAGTGGATAAACTCCGCTGTCCGTCCCCGGCCGGATAGAGCACACGGCAACAAGTATCGGAAGGAGGGAAGATTGGAAGCGCCAGTCTTTCTCAGGAACTGCCGAGATGCTTGGACTTGAGGCAGAATTCAACACGATCGTGGACGTGATCTTGAACTGAAGCCATAAGGCCGACCCTATCTCTTCCCTCTGTCTCTCTGCCCTCTGATATCATCAGATATTGGGCGGCCTGTAGCGTAGTGGTTAAGGTAAATGACTGGGACATGCAAGGTTGGTGGTTCTAATCCCAGTGTAGCCACAATAAGATCCGCACAGCCGTTGGGCCCTTGAGCAAGGCCCTTAACCCTGCATTGCTCCAGGGGAGGATTGTCTAATCAACTGTATGTTGCTCTGGATAAGAGCGTCTGTCTAATGTAATGATATTATTTTTCGGTATTAGAAACACGTGCGCCTGGGTCTCACTGGACTGTGTGCTGCTTAGGCGAGAAATTTGGAAGGAGGTAATTATATTTCCACGTCATTCTAGCGATGTTTGAATTATAAACCCTTGCGTTCAGTCAAATTTAAACTTTTAGAATGACACCTTAAGAGACATGTCTCATACCCCACAGGCATGGCAGTGTAAATGTTTTGTTTCTCTCTCCCCTCCCCCCTCTCCGGGCTCTGCTCCTCTCTTGCAGGAAGCTCTGGCGGAGTAAACTCCATTACGCGGATCAGAGCGGTGCCCGCTCAGACACGGGCACCGCCGGCCGGCTCCAGATGTCCGTCGCCGTGCGCCCGAGAGGCCTGGCAAGGGCCGGAGTGATGGGAGAGGCGGTGGCTCGGCGCCATGGCGACGAGCTTCAGCGGAGCGTTCACAGGCCACCTGACGGCCCCGCCCGCTCGCCTTGTGTCTCGCAGCTCAGAGAGAGAGTCAACACCACCGCCACCACTGCCATCCCCAAACCTGCCCTATACAGTGTGGGTTTCCTCCGGGTACTCCAGTTCCTCCCACAGTCCAAAGACATGCAGGTTAGGCTGATTGGAGAGTCTAAATTGCCCATAGGTATGAGTGTGTGAGTGAATGGTGTGTGTGCCCTGCGATGGACTGGTGACCTGTCCAGGGTGTATTCCTGCCTTTTGCTCAATATATGCTGGGATAGGCTCCAGCCCCCCTGCAACCCTGTTCAGGATAAGCCGGTTAAGATAATGGATGGATGGATGGACTTTTGAGAGATACTGTATGTTTCATACCCAAAGGCTAAGCCAGTGTACATTTGGTTCTAGCTGTGTGTTTCTGTTTATTGTCCATCATCTGTAATTGCTTCATGTATTTTTGCCTATAGCATATGGTTTCTTTGAATACAAGATGAAGATGAAAAATAATTGAGAATGTCAGCTCAAAACAAAAAAAGACCAACAATCTACTGCATGAAAAAAAGTTTAGAGAAGTATGAAAAACAGATGTACGATACAAAAAGTGTCAATCAAGTAGGAAGCTTGGCAGTGTGTATTTTTTGTAACGCGGGGAGAGGGTGTGTGCATGAGCCACAGGTAAAGCAGAGACAGGTCTAAGGAGGAGGGGGGGATCAATCAGTCAGCTGAGAAAGATCTCATTTTCCCACCTGAGCCGACAAGCCCTGGCAAGCCGCATCAAGCAGGGCGAGCTTCAAGTGGCATTGTGGGAGACGGCTGTAAGGCATTCCCATTGTTCCGGAGACTTCCGTCCAGTACTGTACTGTTCTTAATAATACACACAACATACCTGTGCACGTCAGTGACACTCACATTTCACTGAAAACAAATGACACCGATGTACCTGTGTGTCTGTGTGTACACTCACTTGAATACTACAGTGTAAGTCTGAAGAATGGTACCAGGCAGTTGCTCTCAACCCTGTTCCTGGAGATCTACCGCCCTGTAGGTTTTCACTCCAACCCTAACAAAGTACACCTCATTCAACAGCTAGAGCAGGGCTGCCCAACCCTGTTCCTGGAGATCTACCGTCCTGTAGGTTTTTACTCCAACCCTAACAAAGCACACCTCATTGAACAGCCAGAGATCTTATTGAGCTGCTAATTAATAGTTAGACATACCAAGCACAGGCTCAGTCAAACACATTCACAAATCAGAAGCCTAACGATTGGAACACTTTCCCTAGGATTTCTGCTCCAGTCCTGTTGTACCACAGAAGGTGTCTTTGAGCCAAACAGTATCTGTGATAAGGGCAGCTTGACACTTCAGTGGAATATACTGTACGTTTGCATGCAAATTCTGAATTTCCCTCCATGTCTAGATGCACTGACCTGTTTCCATAAGCAATGAGCGGCCTGTAGCGTAGTGGTTAAGGTACATGACTGGGACTGCAAGATCGGTGGTTCGATCCCCAGTGTAGCCACAATAAGATCCGCACAGCCGTTAACCCTGCATAGCTCCAGGGGAGGATTGTCTCCTGCTTAGTCTAATCAACTGTACATCAGTCTGGCTAAGAGCATCTGCCAAAATCCATTAATGTAATGCAATGGTGCAGGATACATCATATACAATTCTAACAATTAAAGTATTTTTGCAGACTAATTGTCGCACAGCACAAATTTTTATAATCAATCTAATGGCAATACAGTATATCCACATTGAAAGAAATAATAGTAATATATAATTTCAAAGTTGCCAGAACTGCAGAGTCTGTAATGCTAGGAAAATTCAGAAGCCTACCTGACCTGGGTCAAATACATATGTAATTGTTTTGGATTCAAATACTTTATTGAGCTTGTCTGGTGTATTGTACCAGGCAAGATCAATTGAGCACAGAAAAGTATTTTAATCCAAAACAATGACGTATTTGACCCAGGTCTGACTCTTTCCCTTCTGAACGAGCCAGTCTGAAGGTATTACACGCAGGCCCATGTTAGCAGCTGAGATGAAATATCTATACTCCTGCGACCCCGCGACAGGATTAGAGGATTACAAACAAAAACAACATGTTTGGAGAGAAGGGATTGTGTTTTCTTGTAATTCTTTTCTGCCACAAATCCCACTAAATCACTGTTATGCAACCGGCAGATACAAAGAGAAAGTACAGCAAGGTGGTCCATTAAAACCAAGTATCAGAGCTCCCAAAACCTCCAATGCCCGCTCCTTTATGAAATAATAGACATGCATGGTGAAGTGACATCACACATTTCAAGCAATACGGAACGTGTCCTCAACCCGTAACGGTGTAGGATCACAATTATGTGATTAGAATGTTCTCGACTGAAACATTCTAACGCTGATGTGACAATCACCACTGGCAACTGTAGTTCTAGAACACTGACTCGGAATTTTGAAGGAAAAAAAAGACCTACTCCTGAAAGGGTTAATGTATGTCAACACTGACGGAATGTTTTAGCAAACATTTCAGTTTTTCACTCAGTTTCAACATTCAGTTTTATGCGCATATTATCGCATGTTGGGCTGCAAAAATATCCAGCTGAAAGGGCATTCGTCTTATCATGAATTAAACAGTAAGCCCATAGAAAACAGGATCCCTGCCATGACAACCTGTTGGTGAGGCAGCCTGTTTAGAACAACGGCCGGGTGTCATGCCCATGAATAATTGACCACAGATGATGCGATGAGAATTCCACGAAAATTACAATTCGACACTGGCTGCCTGTCATCCGTCATTTCATATCGACTGAATCTCACCACAATGCGCCAGGCCATTTCAGCCTACACAGCATGACTATGCGGGGAATATCAGCAGTGTGTGCTGGCCAAAAGGAGGCTAGGCCCTACCGGTCCTGTTTCAATGGGCGTGCGTTGTGCCTTGTCCTTATCCAGGGGTGCACAGCAACGGCTGATCCGTTTCAGGATTTTGTGGCAATTTGTGCTCTTAATCATTTAATTAGCTCTGTGGAACACAGCCTGGTGCCATGTTGCACATGAAAATTCAGTTATTTTAATGGTAAATGGTTGGCATTTATATAGTGCCTTTATCCAAAGCGCTGCACAACGGATGTTTCTCATTCACCCGTTAATACACACACTCACACACACACCAACGGCGATTGGCTGCCATGCAAGGCACCAGGGTTAGGTGTCTTGCTCAGGGACACTTCGACACACAGTGGGAATTGAACCGGCAACCCTCCGACAGCCAGACGACAGCTGTTACCGCCTGAGCCAACGTCGCCCCAATATTTAGCTGGGGCTTTTATCCAAAGCAACTTACAATTGATTAGACTAAGCAGGGGACAATCCCCGCTGAAGCAATGTGAGGGTTTAGGGCCCAACAGCTGTGCTACACCGGGGTAGGAACCACCGCCCTTCTGGGTCTCGGTCATGCACCTCGTAGTGTATCAGAACACGTACTGTAAGTAAGAAACGTTTGTTTCACATATTGGGAAGCTTATGCTTCATCATCCAATTACATGCATAGCAGCACAAATCCTGCCATTGTCAGGCACTTGGGACAAAAGGCATGTTTTAAACGTATTCACAGGGGCCGTTCACATTTTCACATATCCCTTTCAACCCACATCTGATTATCATTTCGGGAAGGTTTTGAGCCTTAATTCCGCTGAAGGAGTGGGATTACGCTCGGCAATAGAAAACCACAGAATAAACATTTGGGGGACATTCTTTCGACCCCCAGAGGGATGCGAACCTCTGCATGCTGCAGCGATTACGAAAAGATTGAGGTTATTCATATTTGTTACCACAATAATGGCATATCTAATGACTTGGGCAGCGGGGTTACTTATGTTTCCAGACATTCACATGCCCTTGGCAACCTCTGCAGTTCTGCATTTTACATACTAAACAGGAAGGGAGCAGTGCATTGTGGGACCGGGGGAAGGCTGGTGGTTATTTATGCACCACCGTGGGCACTTTGGCAAAGTCTAAAAACTTATATAAAAACATTTCATCATGATTTCATCACGATCTGCCGCTTTTAGCCCTCGTTTATCCAGAAAATAATGCGTTTGAATGCGTTCAAATATTGGACTACATCTGCTCTTTGAAAGAAATTTAAAAAATCGGACAACTGGGGCATCGATCGCCCCTCTGCATGTGCGCATATGGGCATTTACATAACTCAGCGGCCCACATGCCGCAAACGCATTACAGCTGGAATAAAGCCAATGAGAGGTTCAATCAAAGAAGTACCCTGGATTCACTCATTTCTCACAGGTTTTTCTAAACGTAAAGATGGTTTTTTTAATTTCAAGAATAAGACATAGCACTGGAAACAAGTCAGTCACAAGAAATGTTTCAGTGTTGTAATGAGAAATTTTCAAGTTACAAGTTACAAGTTTCAAGTTACTGCTGACTCTATGATACAGCCAGGGTTGGATCGAACCGGCAGCCCTCCACCTGCTAGCCGACTGGTCTTACCTCCTGAGGCAATGTTGCCCTGTGATTCAAATGATTGCCCCTTGTCACAGATTTGAGTCGCTGGACTCTGGAAGGAGAGGGAGACCCATGATTCCCCGCCTGAGCGGGGCGTTGAGAGACCAGCTGAAGCTAAAGGACCTGGAGCTTCCTCTTCCAGGACTCCAGCTGAAGCTAAAGGACCTGGAGCTTCCTCTTCCAGGACTTCATGTTACATTACATTATATTATTGGCATTTGGCAGACGCTCTTATCCAGAGCGACGTACAGTTGATTAGACTAAGCAGGAGACAATCCTCCGCTGGAGCAATGCAGGGTTAAGGGCTTTGCTCAAGGGCCTGTGCAGATCTTATTGTGGCTACACCAGGATTAGAACCACCAACCTTGCGGGTCCCAGTCATGTACCTTAACCACTACGCTACAGACTCACGCCGCCTGAAAGGCATGTGTGAGCTAGGCTGTGGTGAGGCTCATTTGCATGTGCACTGCCTGTGCTCCTCTGTCACATAACCACAACCCACGCCTCCCATACCTCTCCATGCACCCACAGGGCTTTTCCTATAGCAGTGGTCATGGTCCTCACTCCTGGTCTAGCCTAGCCTTATATATGCCATAGACTGTAATGGTACTTATATAGTTCTATAGATATTGTATATATATATTTTTTTGTATTAGCTATTGTATTATTGTACTCGGGGTATTCTAGCTGCCAACTGTGGTATGCTAGTTTGGAAGTTGATGTATTCTTCATGTGTTCTGATTGTATCTATATGGTTACACTAGGACCTCAGGTCCTCTTCGCACTTGTGCTTGTGTTTGATCTGCACTTCGTTGTACGTCGCTCTGGATAAGAGCATCTGCTAAATGCCTTGTAATGTAATGTAATGTAATCTAATGGTCTGGGAGAGCCGCAGGGTGCGCTGGCTTCTGTTTTCATCGTAGTATCAGCAACCAATTCAGACCCAAGAAACCAGGTGAGGTGAGATAACTGTAATCCACTGCTTTAATTGATCAATGAAGTGCTGACTAACAACACAAACCACACCCTGCGGTTCTCCAGGGCGAGGAGAGTGAGGAGCCAGACTACTGTTCTACAGCATAATAAGTTCCAGAGGGAAAATATACATTATATATTTACATAATGGAATCGTGCACATCCCACGCCTATAGCGAAACCTTGGATTTTGAATAATATTACTGAAAACTGAATTAATTCAACATTTTCACCTGGTATGTTTCCCTGCGTGACCTTCTGGGGTGCCCAGCAAGGGCCGATCTGTTTCACGATTTTGTGGCAACTTCTGCTCTTAATGATTTAATTAGCTCAGTCATATTGCATCTTGGTCGTTTGTATAAGTACCAGCTACAGTCACAGACTGCAGGTGCATCCTAAAGATCCAGTCCAGGAGTGAACCAGTTTAGTTTATAGAGTGGTCAGAAATCTAAAATGAAGGCAACTGGTTGGAACAAAAACCAGCACGTCGTGCACCGCTGGTCTAAATGGACGTCTCTGCTGACACTGCGAGCCGTACAGGTCACCTGCAGGGTGAATGAAGGTGAATCCAAGGTAGAAGTAGTGTGTTGAAGATCTTCCAGGCAGGACCGGCTGTAGATGAGCTTGCAGCTTTCTCCACTATGAATACGTGCAATCGAACAAATAAGGGGTCAGATAGTTGTCATAATTTCTGTCCTGCTGGCGTTTTATTTCTCATTCTGTAAAATGTAATCTCTGTACATTTAAATCCTCTTACACTAATCCTCAGGTACATTTCATTCGCTCCGATCCCCCCTCAGTGTAGAAGCCTGAATGCGTCTGCAGCCTGAGAGCCCTTTCCCTGGTCACATGGTGCCTGCCTGTTCTTACCGTGTCGTAATGACCCACACACACAATGACAGGGGCACAGCATTGCCATGTTACTGTAACACACACACAATGACAGGAGCACAGCACTGCCATGTTACTGTAACACACACAATGACAGGAGCACAGCACTGCCATGTTACTGTAACACACGCAACGACAGGAGCACAGCAGTGCCATGTTACTGTAACACACACAATGACAGGGGCACAGCACTGCCATGTTACTGTAACACACACAATGACAGGAGCACAGCACTGCCATGTTACTGTAACACACACAATGACAGGAGCACAGCACTGCCATGTTACTGTAACACACACAATGACAGGAGCACTGCCCTGCCATGTTACTGTAACACACACAATGACAGGAGCACAGGATTGCCATGTTACTGTAACACACACAATGACAGGAGCACAGCACTGCCATGTTACTGTAACACACGCAACGACAGGAGCACAGCACTGCCATGTTACTGTAACACACACAATGACAGGAGCACAGCACTGCCATGTTACTGTAACACACACAATGACAGGAGCACAGCACTGCCATGTTACTGTAACACACACAATGACAGGAGCACAGCACTGCCATGTTACTGTAACACACACAATGACAGGAGCACAGCACTGCCATGTTACTGTAACACACACAATGACAGGAGCACAGCACTGCCATGTTACTGTAACACACACAATGACAGGAGCACTGCCCTGCCATGTTACTGTAACACACACAAAGACAGGAGCACAGCACTGCCATGTTACTGTAACACACACAATGACAGGAGCACTGCCCTGCCATGTTACTGTAACACACACAATGACAGGAGCACAGGATTGCCATGTTACTGTAACACACACAATGACAGGAGCACAGGATTGCCATGTTACTGTAACACACACAATGACAGGGGCACAGCACTGCCATGTTACTGTAACACACACACAATGACAGGAGCACAGCACTGCCATGTTACTGTAACACACACAATGACAGGAGCACAGCACTGCCATGTTACTGTAACACACACAATGACAAGAGCACAGCATTGCCATGTTACTGTAACACACACAAAGACAGGAGCACAGCACTGCCATGTTACTGTAACACACACAATGACAGGAGCACAGCACTGCCATGTTACTGTAACACACACAATGACAGGAGCACAGCACTGCCATGTTACTGTAACAAACACAATGACAGGAGCACAGCACTGCCATGTTACTGTAACACACACAATGACAGGGGCACAGCACTACCATGTTACTGTAACAAACACAATGACAGGAGCACAGCACTGCCATGTTACTGTAACAAACACAATGACAGGAGCAGTGCACTGCCATGTTACTGTAACACACACAATGACAGGAGCACAGCACTGCCATGTTACTGTAACAAACACAATGACAGGAGCACAGCACTGCCATGTTACTGTAACACACACAATGACAGGGGCACAGCATTGCCATGTTACTGTAACAAACACAATGACAGGAGCACAGCACTGCCATGTTACTGTAACACACACAATGACAGGAGCACACGATACGCATTACCCATCATGGTCTAAAAAATGTATTGCATCTTATTCAAATGTAAAATTTTTGCTTCAGGACAAATAACTACACAACAAAGGATGTAATCATACCTTTGTAATCATCGCCTCAGACCAGCATATTACGGAAGTGGTTCTGCAGCTTTTAGAAAGTTAAAAGTGACACAGATGCCCGATTGCCACAAACCTGTCAAACCTGAACAGCGGGTCCTCCACGTGGCTTACACAGAGGGACTAAGAATACCTTCCCATCTCTGGCCCTCTGGATCAATGCCAGAGGTGAATTACTTACTCGGGGAGCGTAAAAAACCCAACCCTGCCAAAAACAAGGATACGGGCTGCGTGATACAGATTAATCTGGTTTTTACACCGGCAGAGCTAAACAGGACATCCACTGTGTTTGTGTACTGAGGAGGTATGTCATTTCTTCGGCTGCTATTGTTCGGACCTGTTCTGCGCCAGTGGCCCGGGAGCTGTTCCTCAATCTGCCAGTTTCCCATTACCATTTTCAATCCCGAAAATAACTAAACAAGACTCCATTTCCCTTTTATCATTGTCACCCATTCTCTCAGTCCCTTGACAATTTTTCCCATTATTTTGTCTTTATACCGCATTGAACTTGTGTGAAGTAATCATTGTTACTAAATTATGTCGGCCATCTTAGGCCATCGGAAGCTGAGTGTGAATTTGAGGCTAACTCAGCCAAGCATATCAGATTTATTTGCTCCAAAATGCGGTTCTGAATTAGCATACGGTAGACACCACAGACTAAGTAGCAAATTGACTTCAATTGCGCGTGAATTAGGCATGGATGTGTGGAAACACCTGAGGTCACAAGGCTAAATGAGCAGTCATAGCTGAAGAGCTCTGCCTTATTATTATTTTTTAACAGACATGCCTGTATTTATCTGCTCCTTCACCAATATACAATTGAATACACACACATACACACACCCATACATACACTCACACACACACACACAAACACACACTCACAAACACACACACAGACACACACGCACACATGCTCACATGCTCACATGCTCACACGCACACACGCACTCACGCACACACGCACACACACACACAGACACACGCACAAACACACACATACACACTGCAAAAAACAAAAATCTTAGTCTTATATTTAGACAATTTAAATTCTATTACTTTTTTTGCTAAATGATACACCCAATGAGGTGAGAATGTTTGGCTCATTTCACAATTGGCCAATCGCGTGAGACAATTTCACTTTCAAGCAAACAGTGACTTAAAACAAGCTAATCTCAAGTCTTATTACCAGACTAAAAACACTTAAGACAGCCATTTCTTGCAGTGTACACACACACACACAGACACACACACGGGCATACACAAGCACACACACACGTACAGCTGAGGAATTTTATTTTGGAGTCACACGAATGCTGTCCGCTGTTTACCAGCGCAGCCTAAAAGGTTATTAGGTTCCCTAAACGCAGAACACATGAAGTCACCCACTTTTTCAATGAGGCGGTTCAGTGTTTTCGCTCTGTTTGCCCTTCCCCATTGTGTGCGATGGCAGCTGTTTGCGCATAGATCAAGTGCACCCTTGTGCAGCTTTCACAGCTTGATAAATCCCTAATTTCATCTTTGGCTCCTGTCCAGTGTGCATTCACGTCTTGGTTGCTCACATGGTTTGCATCGTATCTTCAAGAATGCATCTTCACTCTATGGCTGGAAGTTTCCAGAAAATAGCTGTTTTTTTTAAAATATTTTTTAATACATTGAAAATGGAAATTGTTATTTTCTTTCCAGAATTGCTGACAGTCCCACCTTGCTTGTGAACCCAGCACTTCATCATTGCTGCATACATCATTACATTTTTTTTTAAAACTTTTATTTCCCTGCTGAAAACAACTGCTCAAGCTAGGTTTTGAAATGGCTGGTAGCTGGTTGACCAGTTCAGACCAGCTCCATACTCAAACACGGTTTGACCAGCTCAAGCTCAATTATTTATGTATTTTATAGACAAACACAGTCAGCAGCAGTAGCAGTAGTAGTAGCAGTTGTTGCAGTTAAACTCAACTCAACCCACCGATGCTAACTTTGTGAAACTACGATCTGGGTCATTGTAAACACTAGCTATGCACAATGAGGACATCGCTGCCCCAGGTTCTTTTTGTATTCGTGTGGAACACCTGTCATCAGGTAAGGCAGCGTTTACATGGTCTCCATGACACCACACACCTGTCCTGTGTGGACAGCCCTCTGACCTCAGTCCTGTAGGAGCAGATCCACCGACTTTCACTCATGCGATCGGACTGAACACAAAAAGTCTCTGAGCACCTCGGCCAGTACCCTCTAGCTGTGGAGATTGATTAGGCTTGCAGTGAGCCCTCATCAGCCAATCTAAAAAAGTGCCATCAGTCCTAACAACTGCCTCCCGGGCCGGATGACCTGTAATTACTCTCCTTTCCAGAAGGTGAGGATATCTCTGGGCTCCTGTGGGGTTAACAAGGCACCTGTGTACCAGCAAGCCAGGACTGAGGGGGGCATTTCCAACCACCAGCACCAACTGCCAGCACCAACAACCAGGACCAACTCCCATACCAACTACCAGCACCAACAACCAGGACCAACTCCCATACCAACTACCAGCACCAACTACCAGCACCAACCACCAGTACCAACTACCAGCACCAACAACCAGCACCAACCACCAGTACCAACTACCAGCACCAACTACCATACCAACTACAAGCACCAACCGCCAGCACTAACCACCAGCATAACCACCAGCACCAACCACCAGGCAGGCATTTAACTTTCAAGACCAAAAAAAAAGATATATAGAAAGGGCACAAAAATAGATTTTCATCACAGCCTGGTGGAAAATACGATCAGGGTCTCAGCGATTGTCACTGAGGATTAAAGCGCTGGATAGAAAGAAGGAAAGAAAAAAAAAAAGAGCCTTTTAATCAGGCTGAGAAAATGAAAAAAGAAAACTGCTTTCCTTTCCCCGCATGTCAGAGCTCAGGGGTCTGTTTCGGTTCTCCTCAGACCCCGCACTCGATTCCCCCCCGTCATCAATCAGCATTAAGCCACTTACTGTACTCAACCGAGCGCCAGTCCAGCCTCGCGCAGTTGCTAATAGCAACAGGGCACGGCGACTGTCCCCCCCCCACCCGGCCCCCCCTCCCGCCTCTCCGCTGGGTAAATAACGAGTCTCTCAACCGGGCTTTATCGCGCCCCGCTGACACGCAAGGATTTGAGACGTTTGAGCGTCTCGTCTCGTCCACGCGCCCGAACTCCCGGAGCGCGACGCTGTGATTCCGCAAGCCGCTCGGACCGCAGGCGGCTCGACGCTCCATAGCCGCGCGTCTCCGGTCGCGCACGTTACCGCCGCGGCGACCAGGCGGGCCGTTAACTTTGAGTCAACTCCTCCCGCTCTGAGCTGGGCGCTCTGAGCCTGACCGGGGGGACGCCGATATTCGTCAATAACAAGAAAAAAAGGGAAACGAAAGAACGGAGCTTTGCGTGCGCACGGCGGTATTTTCGCGCGGAGGCTGAATCTGAGCACAGGAATCGCAGCCCGCTGCGGCCGGATCGCATCTGACAGTTTAGCGTAACGGAAGGAGACGAAGAGTGCTCCGGCGCAAGTCGCTTTCCCCCTTACCCTGGCGACGCTGGTTCATCCTGGAGGACGATCTTCAGGGAACGCACATGATAATCCCACAGCCAGAGGACCGGGTGACGAGGAAGTTTACATCCACAGTGGAGCTCGGTGCGGCGCAAACACCAACAGCGTGACTCTCTCTCTCTCTCTCTCTCTCTCTCTCTCTCTCCGCCTCTCTCAGCCCTCCAGCTCGCTCTGCTTCTCTTCCTCTCTCGCTCTCTCATTCATACCCTTCCCCTTTCTCTTTCACTGTCACACACTCTCTCCCCCCTCTCTCTCTCTCACTCTGCCTCTCTTTCTCTATTCCTGTCTCTTGCTCTTTCTTTTTATCCCTCTCTCTCCTGCTCTCTCTCACCCTGCCTCTCCCCCCCTCTCTTTCTCACTCACTCTGCCTCTCTCTTTCTCTATCCCTGTCTCTTGCTCTTTCTTTTTATCCCTCTCTCTCCTGCTCTCTCTCACCCTGCTTCTCCCCCCCTCTCGCTCGCTCTCACACACTCACCCTGCTTCTCTCTCTCTCTCTCTCTCTCTCACCCTGCCTCTCTCTCTCTCTCTCTCACCCTGCCTCTCTCTCTCTCTCGGCCACTGGGATGTTTAACATGTGTTCAGCGGGGGGGGGCTGCAGCCTTTGAAGGTGGCCCCATCTACCGAGGGGAGAGGAGAGATGGCTGTGTGTGTGTGTGTGTGTGAGAGAGAGTGTGTGTGTGTGTGTGTGTGAGTGACAGTGTGTATGGGCGTGTGAGTGGGGGGTGGTTTGGGGTAGTTCATTGAGGAAGAGTGGGTACCTCAACACTTATGACAGGGACATACAGAGAGAGGGGGGGAGAGAGAGAGATGAATAAGAAGAGAAAGAAAAAAGGGATGAGGACAGGACTGAGACAGGGAAGAGGAAAAGAGAAAGAGAGGGAGGAGAGAAGGAGAGAGAGGAAGGAAGTACGGAGAGATACAGAGGGAGAGAGATCGGTGCTGCAGTCCATCTGCTGAGATCACAGTCGGTATCAGAAGAAGGGTTCCGCGGTTGCAGACAGACTCTGTATGGGACGGGGGACGGGGGGGACGGGGGGGACGGGGGGGGGAGGGGCCCCCCGGCTATTGTCTCCTCCCAAATAGGGCCACGGTGAAAAGGGGGCGGCGATCGGAGGGGTGAAAGGGGAATTAAAAAGCTCCTGGATACAGCAGCCATCATTAAAAAACGAGCGCAGAACCCCCCCCCCCAACACTCCCAATCACGGCCACTTTGTCCGACATCCGCCACCACTAATGCACTAAATGAACAATTACTCTAATCAGATTAGCAATCTGTACGGTGGTAAGGAGAGGAGGAATAGGGGGTACATTATTGGTAATTTCTGAATGAAAGAAACTCAGGATCCACTGAAAGACAGATGGATATGGCTGAGTTGACATGTTTTTTTTTTTTAATGCAAATTTCTAATCAGCCAATCACGTGGCAGCAACTCAATGCAAAAAAGTATGCAGACATGGCCAATAGGTTTAGTTGCTGTTGACCGAACAACAACAGCATGGGGAAGAAATGGAATGATTGTTGGTGCCAGATGGGGTGGTTTGAGTATCTCAGAAACTACTCCTGCAGTTTTCTTGCACACCGGTCTCTAGAGTTTGCAGAGATTGGTGCAAAAAACTAAAAAAATCCAGTGAGCAGCAGTTTGGCAAGCAGAAACGTGTTGTTAATGACAGAGGTCAGAGGAGAAGGGCCAGACTGGTCAAAGCTGACAGGAAGGTGACAATAACACAAATAACCACACATTACAACAGTGGTATGTAGAAGAGCATCTCTGAACACACAACACGTCAAACCTCTTAAGTGGACAGGCTACAGCAGCAGAAGACCAATACGTCTAAAAATAAGTCTAATAAACAGATAATAACATGGTAACTGAGTGTATTTTACTTGCATCAATTCATGCATGTAGTCTGCATCACGGTGTTGTCTATTCCCGAAAACTGGATTTTGGAAGTTGAATGAGTTGATGTGGACTCAAAACTGCCACTCAGAGTTGAGTTTATGTATTTATTGCTTCATTTTAACAGGTGTCAGCCCAGTGGGGTTTACTAAAAAATCCATACTCATCACCATAACACCTTGAATGGAATCAAATATATTTTCCCTCCTTCTTTTCAGACAGCAGTTTGCCAGCTGCACTAGCGATGTAAGACTAAAATATTACCCAGTTAATAAATTCAGCTGATTCATAAGCAAATGTTTATTTATGGTGAAACTAATTTGATCTTCAGAGCAGGTGGCGACCAATTAGGTTTTGTTCTCCCACAAAACTGGAAAGATAAATGAACAGAAAATAAGTTGATACATGAAAGCAGACCGGCTTTCTGCGACGGACGTGTGGCATAATCAAGAAATATTGAGAAGCTGACTTGCTTTTAATCTGATAACATTTCCTTACATTCCTTACAATGATCGACACATCATTTTCGAGGCATACTAAGTGACCCAGAAATTAAGTTATAACAATAAAGCACAACTCTTGACGGAACTTGGCAACCAACAGCAAATAAAACATCTACAAAAAAGAACTAAGCAAAGTGCCTGTTTTCACACAACACAATACCATAATTTTAAACCTTTCTGGATTAAAGATTTCACTCGTATTTCTTGGCATAAACATGTCCTTTGGCTCCGCACGGACCCCTACAGAATCAGAGTTTCCATGGAAATAATCTCACGATTCCAGTTGCGCCGTTGTTACCCAGAATGCATCTAGGCTCTAACAATTTTACAGCCTACTTCTGAAATATGCCTCACCCTTAAACATGTCACCCGACCAAATTGACCTGTTTGACGAGCCCAGTAAAAACCGGCACTT
>NC_083762.1:78802643-78825143 GCF_963514075.1 Conger conger
TAGGTCTCAGATGAGCTTAAGCCTTATCACATTACTCTGTTAGAGGCTGGGCCTGGCCGCTCCATTACACGTGTACGGCACGTGACCTCCGTGTAAAGCAGGCCGGGAGGGCTTCTCCCCGGCGCTCCGGCCGCTAAGACCGCGCTCTGAGCACCGCGGCGCTGTTACCGCCGTCGGGAGGGAGGGCCGCAAATCTTCCTCCCGGGATTACGCCTTTTCATCCCCCTCGTGAGACCGGCCTCAGCGCCCCCGGGATGGCTTAGGAGCTCGGAGCCGCCCCCGTTGTCGGATCAAACGACCTCCGTTTTCCCCCCGATTACTTCCTCGGACGAAAACTGACGACTTTCATTCAGCTAGCGAGGAAACGTTTCTTTTCTTACACAAATAGGAATGCTTTTCTTAGGAGGAGAGAACAAGTTCTGGCTTGTTTCTCCTCCTTTGTTTTCTGGATTGGAGGGGGGATGTGTCTTTGAACATTGTTAACCGCACCTACAAGCAAAGTCCATAACTGAGACAGCTCCCATTCACCTCTCAATCAGGGGCTCAGTCATCCCAACCACGGGCGTGGGTCTAGTTTGAATATTGGGGGTGTTCAAATGCATAGAACTCGAGAACTGAAACTCTCTAGGGGGGTCTGGGAGCAAGGACACTGTACACACACACACACACACACACAAGCACACTGTACACATATATATATACACACTATACACCACCACACACCCACACAACCATGCACACACATACACACACACACACACAAGCACACTGTAATCCATCCATATTGAGCCCAGCCCAGTAAGGAAAGATTATAGACTTCAGCTTTCTAATTTGGAAAGGGCTTGTGACCTCTGCCCCGGTCCGTCATGCTCCTTAATGTCCAAAAGCACCCATATGCCACTACAGACTGCAAACCTGCACCTCCCTCCTGCTAGCCTACAGCTAGGCCGAGAATAAGGACAATCTGGCACAGACCTGGACACTTATGACAAATCTACCACGCAATCTGTTACCATACGCTAGCTTCTGTTTAAGTAGGGAAATGACCCAAAAACTATAAATAATTTCACAACGCTACACCAGCTTGATAGCTCTTTTAATACTTTCCAGTCAGCCTACACATGGAATACATGAATTATGATGGGGGCATTATTCACCCTTCAATTACATGACCCATTTCCATTTAACAGTTTGAAGGAAAATGAAATCAATAATATATTTAGGCATTACGGCCTAAAATATCTATACTAAATGTGAGGGGCAAACCACTATTACATATCTGGTATGAATTACAGCATGTAGTTATTTCAATCATAGAAAAGTATAGAAAAATCTGTATATTTGGTTAAAAATAAATAAATAAAATGGCCGCTTCAAAGCTTGATTTCCTTCAGCACCGTGGTGTTGTGCGAGGCATCGGGCCTGAATCCACAAGAGCAGCACCCTTCCCCAAAAACACACACCCACTGGTGCCACTATAGGCAGCCTGTAGCCTAGTCGCTATGGTACATGACCGGGACCCTGAAGGTAGGTGGTTCAAGCCCCGGTGTAGCCACATTAAGATCCGCACAGCTGTTGAGCCCCTAACCCTGCGTTGCTCCAGGGGAGGGAATTGTCCCCTGCTTAGTCAAATCAACTGTGCGTCGCTTTGGATAAAAGCGTCAGCTAAATAACAAATTATTATTATTATTATTATTATTATTATTATTATTATGGTCTGGAGTATTGAACAGTAATCCCCACTGACAGAGGGAGAGGGAGAAAGTGTGTGTGTGTGTGTGTGTGTGGGGGGGTGGGAGGGGTCCATAGAGAAAGCCCCCGCCCCATACACACACACACACACACACACACACACACACATGGCTCACAGCAGATGCTCCAGACAGCTGAGGAGAAAGGCACGGGGAGGGTCTGTGTGTTTAGATCAGCCTCTGATGCATTTTCATGAAGTGCTCTCTGCCGCGACTCCCGTAAAAGAGAGCAAACATCTCGATCGTGCCACTCTCCCTTTGTGATGTTTTCGATTTGACCCTGGTGACTGCTACCCTCGCTAATTCAACTGTTTGTTTTTTTTTCCTGCATACCTGGGGCCGTCTCTACTCGACACCAGTGGTACTTCAAAAGACTGCAATTATTTACTTGAAAATAGGTTGCAGTGTTCAGTTCAGCCATACAAAACAAAACATAGCATTTCAATGAATCTGTACTTCAGATAGTTTATTATGGGTAGACAATTTAAGAGCCTTTTAATAACAGTGCAGCAATTCAACTTCTGAAGATACAGCAGTGGGCCATATAACATATCGTAATGTCTATACGGGAACAGTGCAGGGTCAAATGAGGCACTATACAACAAGACTGCTTCTGTTTCTCATGGGCAAGGCACACTGATTGTGTCTTGAGACAAAGGGGTTAAAACCTGTTGATGTTCATTAAGAACTGAAAAGACACGAGGCATTGACGTGGAAACGCAGAATGGTGCTGCTTTATCTGAATTTCTGCTCTCTTTCTTTACTGAACTTTATTGATGTTTCTCCTCCGATCGGGTCATTCGGACTACGAATCCCGTCTTTGTTGCGATTTCCAGGGGGGCGAAAGTCGGCGAGTCAACTCACCGCTATGTGAAAGGACCCCCCCTCCCCAGCGGAGCTTAACCAGGGGGGAGCGAGGCGTCCTCACATGTGCCCGATTTTTTTTTATCTCCCCGGCTTGACAAACGTAGGTTCGGATCAATCGGTCACTGTCAACCCCAGAATAATGCCAGCCCAGGACAGAGAGGGAGTCTGGGTGTGCGTGTGTGTGTGCGTGTGCGTGTGCGTGTGCGTGTGCGGTCAGCATTCTGGGCCTTCCACAGCGCCTTCTGCTCTGCTTTGTTTTAAAAAACTAAAACATTCAGATGGCCCAAGGATTCACTTTTTTAGACCGGCTTTTAGGTTTCAAATCCGTTTGAGCTAGTTTGGCAGCTTATGAAAACAGAACTGATTCTACCCCCTGAACCTCCAGGTTACAGGCCTTAAGAAAATCTAGCGCCAGTTACACACAGCCTTCTGTCTCATATGACAAAATGCTTTTGTTTATAACTTACGCATGCACACACACAGACTTACACCATACACACACACGCACACACACATCATACACACACACACCATACATCATACACACACAAACACCATACACACACACACCACACATCATACACACACACACACACACACACACACACACACACACACACTGCTTTCTATATTTACATCATGACCTTAACTCCAACATCATCACGCTACATTCTGATATTTAATTCCATCCCGTCGCCTAATAATGAACAAAATGTGCTTTATAGGAAATGCATGTAAAATGACACTTCCTAAAAATCCACTATCGTTTCATTGCACATTGCAGTTAGACTGCACCTTCCCCTCAGTATCAGCTGAGTTCACAGCATGCGCCCGGGTCCTGGATTTCACCCTGCGCTAAAGATTTACGACAGTCCAGAGCGACAGAGGCTAATGGAAGGTCTAGGGGAGCTGTGTTGCTTGCTGATTTATGAAGCATCCCAATGCTAAATGAATTACAATTAAGGCGAGATTTGTTTAAATGACCCAGACGAATCTACTACGCGCACCAGCCATTATCTAAATGAGCTGCAGGCCCGGTTATACTTTTCTGTTTGTCCCCCACTGCTGAGGAAAAGCAGAGCCACTCTCTCCCCTCTGCAAATGTGCCAATTCATTAACAGCTGTTCTCTGAAACCTTGAGTCCTGCTGCATTTACTGTCCACTGCGTCAGGGGATGCTCTTGGATGGCTCTCTGAAGGCGGCCATTTTATGGCAAATGTCCAGATAATGATACATGCCGGCTTTATTTAGGGAGGCGAGGGAACCTGCATCCTGATGTCTAACGGCTGCTAATGGCCGCCCACAGAAATCGGAGGACGATTCTCAGTCTTGGGAATTGAGTTTTAATGCGGGCTTTGCCTTCATTTAATGCGAGCAGACGTGCGTAGGAAACAATGTGTCATGGGCTATCGCTCGTTTGCGCGGAGAGTCAAGACAAACACAAACACGCGCACGTACACATAAACACACATACCAGCACGGATTGAACAATCCTCAGCCCTTTGAGTGAAACTGCTTTTGTCTTGGAAAACAAGTATGTGTATGAAAACATACAAAATGCAAAAAAAAGAAGTAATTCTTGGTCTCATTCTTAAAAAATTTACGTACACGTTTCTATACTATTTGACTACTTCTTTCGACAAATATCAGTAAAACGAGGCGCTGATAATGCCGCGTGTAAGAGCAACGCCAATGACCACAGTCACCAGCCAGAACCACCACCACCACCACGCCTACATCTGACTGACCAAGGGCCCGGGGGCCCCCTGCTCACTGAGGGGGAAAATCGACCACGGACAGGGCACCCCCAAACTCCATTGAGATGTAAACGCAGGACACAATGGGGCAAAAGTTTAAAAAATGGCCTCCTCTCCCTCCGCTCCCTGGCTCTTTATTGTCGCGCGGGTACGGAGCGGCCGTGGACCGAGGTCACGGATCCCGCTCCAGCGTCCACTCGGTCTTTGTCTCCGTTTAATCTCCTCAGAAGCGAATCGATGAGAATGCCCCCCTCGCTAACCCCCCACCTCCCCCCCCCAACAGGCACATAGAGGCTGTCTTTCGGCAGAACGCCGAGCTGTCGAGCTCCACAAACACGCGCGCCCAGACACGGCCCGACCGGGTCTTCCGCCGCCGAACAGCGCCGGGGGCCGCGGCCGACCGCCCGACAGAGCCGAACGCTTCTCCCGCAGTTTCCACTCGCCTTCGCTCATTCCGCTGTTCCTCTTCCCGCTCCAGCAGCTCCTCCATGCGCTTATTAGAATCCACGTGTTCCTGTCACGGACAAAATACAGTACGCCAGCCTTAGCACAGGAGTTCACCAACACCTACTAATAATCATACTTACGTATAACACAATATTGACATAAATATGGGCATTTTTAGAGGGCACTGGGGCTTTGGACCAATAATATGGCAATGCACATTACATTCATTTACATTACATTACATTATTGGCATTTGGCAGACGCTCTTATCCAGAGTGATGTACAGTTGATTAGACAAAGCAGGAGACAATCCTCCCCTGGAGCAATGCAGGGTTAAGGGCCTTGCTCAAGGGCCCAACGGCTGTGTGGATCTTATTGTGGGTGCACCGGGGATCGAACCACTGACCTGGCAGGTCCCAGTCATGAACCTTAACCGCTACGCTACAGGCCGCCCTACTATTTATTTAAGTATGTATTCCATTTGCTATGCTTAAACACAACGTACACTATCTGCTGATACTGAACCCATGATGTTGCTGCTGTAAGTGAAATTTGTTTAGTTCTATTAAATTTAACCCGTAAAGGGTTCATTAGTAAGCGCATTGAATAGCCACACCAGCTCCAGCTGAAATTCGCAGCGATCCTCCTCTGCTTCTCCCCAGAAGATTTACGATGACCGACTGCGACTGCGGACAACGCCAGTCTGCCCATTTCCCGTGATTTATGCACCCTCCCGACGCTAAATTCATTACAATTAAGGCTTGATCTGTCCAAACGACCCAGCGGGTCAAGGTTGTTTGGCTAATAATTTACAGACTCGGAGACAAAGGGAAGAAACTTTGTAGTTTTATCTGTTGGAACACAACGGGATTGATTCATTGTTCCGCCATGCAAGAGACTGAGCACGAGTTTAAAAATAGCCAGTCAGTCGCCATAAAATCCTTGTGATTTACATTTTCTCATTGATCTCATCCACAAAGTGAGGATCCTTGACTGGTGTGTTAAGAGACTGAGATGTTTCCATTTGGGAGGGTGGAAACAAGTCCAAAGCAATCAAACTCAAGTTCAAGCCAGCCAGCAGTTCACAGCCGAGAGGAGATCACCCCCTGCTTCCAGGATCCCCTGCTGTTCTGCTACGTCGAGATCCCGCAGAGGTTCAGTGAATTCGACTAAAGTTGACGTTCAGCATATTTTCAGTTGTTTTGTGCCTAATGATCTGCTCTGTACGGACATGTCTCAACAGAGAGATCACCTGGGATTACATTTATTCAAAGCAGTCATCTGTCCAATGCTAGAGACTGGCATATGCACATGTACTATGTACTATAAATAATTAAATAAACTGGTTTTGTTTACATTGAATATAGTGCAAGTAATTTAGTTTTATTTCCCAAATGTAAGTGATATATTCCATTTCAACATGAGTCTTGTCATTGCGCCTCGGTTTTTGAAGTTACTTTAATAAAATATGAATTTCAGGTAAAACTGACATGTAATTCCCTCAGGCATCCATTTGTGAATAAGATCTCTGAATCTGCACACAGTATATGAACAAGTCGCACGCTTGCCACATGCAGACACATCAGGTTCAGTTCATAGTTAATTTCAGAGGAGAAAACAATAAGCCAGAGAAAAATATGATTGCTATTCTGATTAACTTGCGGGTTGCACGTGAAGATATTTTGATGCCTTCAGTTGGAATATACAGGCTATCCCCTTATAGTGTTACGGTATCTGTAATATTCACTCGAGAAATAAACAAAATAAAACAGAAGGTTGTCACCACCAGAAACCATTTCTGTGTTCCTTCAGCAGTGAATAAGGATGTTACTTCAGCGAAAACTGAGGAAGAGAACCACAAGAGAGTATTTCTGGACAGTAAAAGAGGAAGCCGCTCTTTGTATCTCTCACCTCATTGTTTCCCTCTATACTGAAAAACAACAAGTTTCCCCGTACTTGAACTGAGACAAATATTATTTCTGCATTTTACTTTTTTGTTAAATAAGACAAACATATTGACATTGAGGTTAGAGTTTCACTCAAGATTCAAGATTTGCCAATGGAATAAGAACATTTCACTTGTCAAGCAGAAACTCAAAACAAGCTCATATGTTCTACTTGAGAGAAAAAAGGTGCTTGTTAAGAGACGTTTTTTTGCAGTGTATCCCAATCTCCCTCCCCACCTCTCTGGCTTACAGAGAACGTCCCCGACCTAGCCTTCCTGCGCACCACGGGGGATCAAACCCCACTGTTTGGCACTAAAAGCGATTAACCCATTACCCCTCTGCTCAACGGAGTCCCTGCCCGTGTACAAGGTGCCAGAGCACCATATGACCACAGCGAGCAGCCCAGCAGTCATGCGGAGTGACCAGGCAAGGTCACACCGGGGGACCATTACGGGCAAGCGGAGCTGCCAAAACCCACTTTACTGCACAGAGAAATGTTCAAAACATCCTCCGTGGCACACCTTATACACATAGCCTACGCGTAAAAGCAGGGAGATGGCTCTGTTCTGCCCGCCCACAAAATTAAGAAATGGGCTTAAACTTTGCATTTTGCCATTCTTGGTATGACTGTAACGATGGATTTTACGGAATGTTTGGCCATGCGTTCCACATTCCCTTTCGGCTGATGAAATGACCTTTCCTTCAGTCAAAGAATGATATTAACGCATGAACTGACGGACGCAACATGTGCAGTAGGCCACATATCTTTTTGAAATACAGACTCATTTGCTGTTCCAAACAATGATACCGCTGTTAACCAGCCAATCCCTTTACACATTTCCGAGCAAGTGCCCAAACACCAGCTGAGGATTGGAGGGGGGAGGTCAAGGCCTCCAGTGGAGAAGGGCCTAATCCACACACTTAATGACCATTAAGGCCAAGCAAACTTGCCAAAAACTTAATACAGTGTGCGCGAGACCTACTGTGATCAATACATCAGATTGTGACAAAAGGGAACGCGCTTCATTAACTCCGACGGAGGGGAGCGTGCGTGTAAAAACTGCTGAGGGCCAAGTTTCTGTCTCTTTCTCAGAGCCCTTTTGTGGCAGGTCAGCCAACGAAGGGAACACAGCGAGCAGAGAAGAGACTGAGAACCCGCTCTGCAGCTCCAGAATCAATGGATCTGTCTCGCAGGATAAATGTGTGTGCCTCTGCAAGCTGCCTTTGACATTTTAACAAGGTATCAGGTCGTTCCAGTTCAACTACATGCTAAATTTGCATACATTATTATTATTATTATTATTAGTAGTAGTAGTAGTAGTAGTAGTAGAAGTAGTAGTAGTAGTAACATAGTATAACGTAGTAACATGGATAAGTTGACTTGCTGTTTTCACAAATTCTTATGTATCTGTGCGTGCGTGCGTCCCTGGGTGTGTTTTTTATGAGCGCATGCGTGTGTTGCGTGCGTGCATACACGTGTGAGTGTGTGAGTGAGATTACTAAATGCTTTCAGGCATGTTTAGCCGATACGTGATCAAGGTTGAGCGAATGAACATGCATCCATTCCACCATCAGCCCCGGCACCAGTGCACTCACAGCGCGATCTCCGGGTTTCATTAAAATTTAAAATGGGCTGACGCCCCCTGTTGCTGCTGCCCCTGCAGAGATGGGCAAAAACGACCCCCTACCCCCAGAACCCCCCTGAACACAAATGCTGCACAGTACACACAGACAGACACACTTGCTTGCACAAACATCTCAAATTCAGGAATAAAATCTGCGGCCAAAAAAGGAGACAATGAGAGAGAGTTTATTAAAGCATATTTCTTAAACCACAATCACCCTTCAGGCATATTAATGCTTTCTAAGTCAGACATCACATCACTGGCCACAGGGAACCTCCTGAATCTGGAAAGTTGTCACAGAAATGGGGTTTGTAAAATTAGTCTTAAATAATGTATTACATTTTGAAAAAAGGTTGTGGAAAAAGTAAAAGAAAAAGTGATTTCTACATCCAATCAAACATTCCCCCACACTTGTCATTCAATGCTACTGAACGAAACAGTGAGCAAAATGGCCGCCAGGATTAGTCTGGTCTCTAAGGGTGTGGGGGGAGGGAAGTGAGAGTAATAATTAATATGATGGGAAGTTTTTTCAAGAAAAGCAAGCGATGGTTTGATTTTGAACTTTTCCCAGACCCTTTAGCCACCTATTCCTCCGCAATATGGCTAAGGTGACGTGTAGTCAGTATAACTGAAAGCATTGTAGTGACTGCTTTAATTTAAATTATTTTAAATTATACATCTGTAGGCATAAACAGGTGAAAGGCAGAGAGAGAGATCATGGTCGGTTCTCCCAAACGGCAAAGAAACCAACTGCCACTTGCGATACGGTACTTCTCCCACAAAGGCAAAGCCAGACTGTGGCTACGGGTCAGCTGCCGATGCCCCTTTGAATTCTGGGATTGAGGAGTCACAGACTGAGGCCGTGACCTCTTCAGCCCCAGGACTGCGCTGTCGGCGTAGCCCGCTGAACTTGACGACGACGGTGGAGAGGGACAAAGACGACCGGCCCAGATACTTAACTATAGGAGGAGTGTGGAGAAAGGATTTAGGAGCAGAAAGAGGCCTTGCCCTGGTGGCAAGGAGCAGACAGAGGTCAGCGAAAGAACCGTCAGCCTCTCCTCTCCAGGAACTGTGGAGGCCGGCATTCTGGAGGATTCATTTACATGGAAACTTTTGCCGCAGGTTATAATGCTGAGGATGGAGGATTGTCGATGGAAGCCATTTTCTAGTTCAGTCCCCTCCCATTTGTTTACCTCTACACACACTGCGTACGGGCCTGTGTGTTCGTGTTTCACTGGATGTGTGTCTGCGTCTGCGGTCTTTCAGCGTGTTACGAATACTGCAATACGGGCCTTAATGGATTAAAACCAGCACAATGCTGGACAGAGATCCTCATCTCAATCTTCCATTTCATACTCATGCACCTGACTTCTACCACATCGATCTGCTTCACGTCTGGGTTTAGCAGACAGCGCAGGTCAATGTTTTTTTCGAAATCCTCACAACCTTCAGCTCACCCCATCTACATCCCGCATCTGTCTGCGTGTCTTCCCCTGCAACAAACGCTCCCTTGTTTCCAGGATAGATTTATTCCTGCATCTAAGGGGGGGGACGGATATTTCCCATAATGAGGTGGGAGTTACTATGGCGATTGTGCGCGATTTGTCAGTGGGGGAGTCCTTTGTGCCAGCGTGATTTGGCAAAGTCCCAAAGTCATTAGCTTGCATGAGTCCTGGTCCCTGCCAGGCTCAGGCTGCTTTGGACTCAAACAGAACAGGGTCTGAAATGAAGAACCGTTATCAAAACTGAACGCCACTGTAGCACTGTATGTGAGTCGGTGCAGTAGGTCTACCGCACGGAAGTCATAGGGTAACTACAAATTCCAAAATAACTAATGTGTTCTTTCTCATAGGAGAAATGCTTTATGTTTTACAACTATTGCAACAACCTCTGACAAAGATTCATGATTTCATAAAAGCCAAGGATTTACCTGGTCACAATATTTAAGATTTATTTTCACACACACACACACACACACACACACTAAAAAACTTGAAAACTTGAAATGAAATTGTATGTGGATTTAGCTCTACACTATGTGGTACTAGACAGGAAAAATTTCCACAGATAGAGCACAAAAGCTTTGGCCTATGTCCTTCCTGGCACTCAAACAGTCTATATTTTAGGAACCCAAGCACGAACATGTGTGCATCCATGACACCTGCAATAATTTAAAAAGTGTCACTGCCAAAAATGTTCATAGATCATATTTTAGATCAAGTAAGTTCATACGCGTTCACAATAAAGCCAACGCAACTCACAGCACAGGCAGCCATTCGCTCTGAATTTCCTTTCCGTTCTCAGTTTCTATTCTCTGGGGACAGCAGTGGACGATCTCTCTCCAATATGAACTCCAAGGTACCGTACGGTTCCTAGTGCTTTCTCTCTATTTCAAATGAATTACTTTAAACAAATGAAAAATGAGAAGGTATGTGTACGTATGTACAGTAGCACTGTCCACTTACATTTACCATTAATGCACTTTTAATGTACAGATATCCTTCTTTTATTGTACATAATACAAGTGTATTGGATGACAGAATCATTTTGCAGTGAATGTCCCCTGTAGTGACCGTCAGAATATATGGCTTGGGAGATTAAGACGAGAGACTCAGTCTAAAATGAATCGCCAAGTCTTAGAAGGAAATGTGCATTTAGCGTTCCTACGAGTTTGTACGTATGGATTACCTGTCATGCTGAAAACAATGTGGTCATTTTCTTTCCTGGAATGTGTCCCAGTATAATACAAGCTGGGAGCAGCATTGTGATAATTCAGAAACTCTGCTCAGTCGGAGAGTCAACCTCGACTCGACTGGGCAGCCTTCCCAGAGCAAAAACAGAAGCAAATTTGCTCAGTGTGACAATGAAAAAAGTCAAATAAACACACATGAATCACACACTTTGACTCAAGGATTGTACACTGTGGGACTTTACTTCTTTTGTCGAATGCATTTGTAGAGAAGGTAGAAATCTCCAGCTAAAATGCAAGGATGCCAAGAAAGAAAAAGCACTTCACTGTTGACCTTCCTTACCGCTGGTTCCTGAATTTCCAGTCTGGAACCAGGAAGACAAGATGGAGGAAGTTGTACAGGCTTCTGGGAGCCAGTTGTGGGTACACTGTGATCAATGGGGGATTGGTTCAGGTGTGTTACAGCAGGTGAGATTATTAAAAACACACAGGAACAAAAGAAGGGAAACTCTGAATAATGTCCCGATCAAAAAATGAAAAGGAGGGCCTAGACAAGTGAAAGAGGAAGGGGGAACCAACAGTGGGTCTAATATACGTGACTGTTCTGGATACAAACGCTTTTCTGTGCTCACTTGATCTTGCCTGGTGCAACTGAGCCAATGGAGAGCACTTCATAGGTTCCAGGACACCAGACAAGCTCAAGTAAAACAACTAAAAGTATTTGAATCGAAAACAATTAGACGGGCAGGACTACAGGACCGCAGGACTTTGAGCTGAATTGATCTTTCCGTCATCCTCTTTCTCAGTGAGCTGTAAATGTATCTCTGAGAATGTGTACACCTCCACAATGTCCAACAGGACAGGTTTTGATGCCAGATTCCAGGGATACAAGTTTTAACATTTTTTGGCATTGGACTGAGTGATTCTGGTCTTGTGCATAGCTTATGGTGAAACTATGTTTGCACTGGGGGGCGGTGGGGGGCTTGGCAAGGTGTGCGTCTTTCCACCCGAGACCATACTCCCCATCAGTCAGATAAAGTTAAATTTAGAGCTTTTATTACAGCTATTTACTGTCATTACTTGCCAGATGACAGTAAAAAACCCAACATTTTCATTTCCGTTGGAGGTAGAGAAAATATGGCGCACACAACACATTTTCTTAAACAGTTCTGCGGGATTTCAGCACACATCCGTCTTCTTTTCGGGTTTATTACAGTTTTTCCGTGTTCAATCTGATTTATTCACTTAGCAGTGTCTCTGTGCAGAGTACACGTGGAAGCAGACCAGTGTTCCTCTGAAGGCACAGCTAAACCTTTTCCTCTATGCGCACTTAGTTCATCCTGTAAAATACAGTACTGTGCAGAAGTCTTAGCACCCTAGACTTTATTTTATATATATATATATATCCATCCATCCATCCATCCATTATCTGAACCCGCTTATCCTGATCAGGGTCGCAGGGGGGCTGGAGCCTATCCCAGCATACATTGGGCGAAAGGCAGGAATACACCCTGGACAGGTCGCCAGTCCATCGCAGGGCACACACACCATTCACTCACACACTCATGCCTACGGGCAATTTAGACTCTCCAATCGGCCTAACCTGCATGTCTTTGGACTGCCGGAGGAAACCCACGCAGACACGGGGAGAACATGCAAACTCCACACAGAGAGGCCCCGGCCGACGGGGATTCGAACCCAGGACCTCCATATATATATATTTTTTTTTATACTAACACACACAAAAAAATAAACATATATATATATATATATATATATATGTTTATTTTTTTGTGTGTGTTAGTATAAAAATAACACATTTGAGATTTCCAAATATTCATTTTCCAAAAGATTTAATTTTACAGAGACATTTTTGTATTGAATTTTTAAAAAGTAACATATTACTGTCAGCAATGTATGGTTACGGCTTGGTCATGGCTGTCAGATCAGAAGCAAGGAGCCAACGCTGTCCTGCAGTTCTATACCTCAGAGAAGTGATGCAGTTTTAACGCCAAAGGGTGGTCACAAAAAAGTACTGTATGTCCAAGAAACAAGCCTTAGCGTTGCTGCCAGGACCAAAATGCACAGATCTTGATTTAAGATAAGTAAGCTTCAAAGCAATTACTGTGTGGTCCGCATATTATGTTTACAAAACAAAAAATGAATTTACCCCGCAGCAGAAAATTTCCCCTGCAGATAAATAAACAAACAAGCTGTTGGTATAATTGAGCTAAAAATGCCATTCTACTGGGGATTTCTGTTCCGTGGCTAATCTGAAAATAATGCGTTTGGAAGAAATGTACTCAAAACAGCTCTGGTTTCTACAGCAAAACGACAGAGGAAGATACACAAGGAAAAAAGACAAACCCTGCAAACGTGCAGAATATATCTGACAGAGATTTTTTATTTTCATGTTAAAGGTACAATAGGTCATTTCGGACTTCTAACGATCAAGAGAGGAATAGCAGCAACAAACACCTTCAAACCACAACACTGTTTATCTCTCCCCCTGACGCTGACGTTGAAACGCCATTGGCTGTGGCAATTAGAACCAATTTTTTAACCAATGAGTTTCAATTATTGTACAGTCATACAATGTTTTAGTACAGAGTGTTGGGCCATCAACTGCCTATTGTGAAACCTGAATTTAAGGACTATAAGCACAGGCATAGGGTGAGTCGACATGTATCAGTGAGCCTTTTTCAATGATAGGAAGGGATTTACAATGGTCCTGTAAGAATGATTTAACACAAAAATCTTACCTATTGTACCTTTAATTGATTTTTATTTGTTCTTTTACAAAGAAAATGACATATGAACATACTGTAAAGACTAGCCTAAAGCAGCACACACTCATTTGATGTGTTACAAGGGTGTGTAAACCAGAATGGAAGTGTTTCTTGTGTGTGAAGAGAGCCACACATCCTAGATGAGAGCCAATCTTCCCTCATAATAATAATAATAATAATAATAATAATAATAATAATAATAATAATAATAATAATAAAAATAATAATAATAATAATAATAATAATAAACTTTATTTATATAGCACCTTTCATAAATAAAATGTAGCTCAAAGTGCTTTACATTAAGCAAATTACAAAGAATTGCAGAGACAACACAAATGAAAATAATAATCACTCTGGAAATATATCCACATAACAAACAAACAAACAAGACAAACACTTTGGGGCCTTTCCCCTGTGCCTCCCTCAAGTGAGATTGCATCCGAGATCGAGCTGTTTCCTGTGCACATAACACCAGGGATAGAGCACAACGCAAGGTGAGTTTCCATGACATCAAAAACATCGTAAAGTCATACCAAACCAGTAATGCAAACCAGTTATATGAGGCAAAATATTCCTAGTATTTTAAGAAGCACTAGTTATGCAAATGCACTTGAAAAATGCATTAAAACAAATCTAAATGCATGCTTTTAAAGTGAACAATGAAATAGCTGACGCAAGATAGAATTACTCATCAAGCAATCATGCAGAACACAAACACACACACACACACACACAGACATCTATTTCACTTTCACAAAAAGCATCAGTTCTTCCCTTTCTGAATATGAATTGTAAGAATGGTCCATTACTGTCTTATTTTTTATTATAAGAGATAAAATATTACAGCGCCCTCCGCTTCCGAGAAGGCCATTTGCACTTTATAATCTGAATCCAATAAGCAGCGTATGTGACCACCGCATCTTCACTCGTGGGGCCTTCTCCACGTACGCGCACGAAAGATTTAATCATCTGTGCTGATTGATTATTCTGTCGATGAATACAGCCATGCTCACGGCACTTTCAGCGCATTGCTTTCGATCCGCGGTGAGGGTGAATGATAAGAAATGTAAAAAGGCTGTGACACCTCTGTGGCAAGGTAATAGAAGCTTGCGTTGCAGTGCCCGCAGGTTTTCATTCCAGTAATCAACTGTTCGATATATAAAATACATCTTTCACTTTTGTTTGAAATGCACTCATAAAATTAAAAACCCATTTTGTCACGTTCAGTGTCTTTGTCCCACATTTCCTGATTTCCCTGCTTTGCGTTTGTAGTTCCCCGTTCTGTTTCATGTTCTTTTTCCCTGTCACGCCCTGTGCCTCTGTGTTTAAGTTCATTCCCCCTTTTCCCCATCTCTATGTGTTCTCTGTGTTTTTGTTCCATTCCACCTTTTCCCTTCCTCCCGGTTTTATACAATAGCGTTGTATAAAAGCCTACCCGTTTATTCTTCTGAGCCAGTTCGTCTTGCACCGCACCTTCCTGGTTGTGTCAGTGCTCCCAGCCTCTGTTTTCCCTGTTCCAGCCCTGCTCCTGCCCTCCTGCCTGCCTTACCCATCTCCTGCCCTTCAGCCCTCCTGTTTACCTGCTCTTCTTTTGAATTTACTACCTGGCTTCGACCTCCGCCTGCCCCTGCCTGATCTTCAGCACCCTGTTTGCTTGGACTCTGACCTCTACTGTACTCTACTGCAAAACTGCAAAACCTCCTTTCCCATATTGCCTGTATTGTAGTGCTTTGACCCCTTTTCTGTGCACTCTGGATACAGCCGGTTAATACATCCCTGAGTCTGAGTCCCCGAGCGGTTGCCATCAGTTCTCCCCATAACACCATCTGGTCAGAACGGTTTCACCAACGGTGAAATACAGTGGAGTGCATTCATCCAGTATGCGATATTGTACACAAACATGACCTATTCTTTATCTCCATCAGAATCACTGTAACATTCAGTTTGAAGGCATTTGAAGCAATTAATTAAGCATTTACTTCTTTAGTAATTACACCCCCTTCCCCATTTGCGGTACTTTAATTACACTATTTATTTTTTTGCAAAATACATTTCTTTCAAATATTTACGGTAGAAATGTGACAAATTGTGACCTATTTTTAGCCACCATAAATTTCCCGTCCTGCCAGATGTTCTGTTGTAGATTTGCCTCAAGCTGTAATGTTGAGCCAGATGTGGGGATATTATAAAACAGGGCGATATAAAAAAGGTCTCATCTTGCACAAACGCCATCCTAATATTAGCTCTTTTTCCAAGTGACTCTTACTAATACGAGAAAATCCGGTTTGAGACATAAAGTTATAAACTTACAGTATGATTGAGGATTAAATTAATCGTAATATATACAAAATCGTTCCATTTTTTTCAAGTCAAGATTAGATTTTACAATCACAGTTTATATTATATATAATATATAACTATATAATTATAATATATGTTCATAACGTGAGTAATTGTTAAGTCAGCGAGTATCTGATTGTCCTTTCCTAAGATGAACACTTCTCTGGATAATTGTTCTGGGGCTCAGACAGGGAAACTGTCGGCACTGTGCGACATTTCAAACCCAGAGCACTTCCTGTATTTGTCCCTGCAGTTTTCTTTGAAAAAAGCATTCTAATTTAGCAGATCCCTGCGGTATTTCAAACGCAACATAAAATATTGAACACGGACTTAAAATAATGACACGGAGGCCTTTCATCTGAGCTAAATATTGTACTCAAACAGCATTTTTCAAGATGTGAGACATTCTAAATGAACGCTCTAAATAATGCATAATACACTGACCAAATATGAAATATTTAAGGGAAAAAATAAATGTTTGCCGCTTACTGATTATCAAACATTGATATGACTGAAACGGGTGTACTCCAGAAGTTGCTTGGACACATTAGCAGAACAGATTTAGCGCTGGTTTAAAAATGCAACAGGCTGGCCTGGCGAAGCGGTGGCCCTGGGTGAGATAGAAAAGGGGGGGGGGGGGTGTTGCGGGGGTGAAAGTAGCAGTTCTGGACCAGGTTTTGTGGGTCGGGGGTTCTGTTGTTGGAGGGCAGGGGCTGGTAGGTGGGTGTGCCGGAGCTGTTCTTAAGTCCCTAAGTCCGAGTCAAGTCTCAAGTCTTTCAGGTCAAGTCTCAATATTTATTTTGTGGGTGGTGGGTGGCTTCGCCGACTGTCGTGGACGCAGATTTTGTTTGCTGTTGGCCCACGTGCCCCTCCCCACCCTCGAGACGGGTCGGGACGCTGATGGTGCCCGAGGTGACCGCATATATCACCTGAGAGTAGAACCAGCACCGCCTGGGGCCCACGGCATACAGGACACACCATACGGCAAACAGACCCAACTCGGTTTTTGCAACAAACAAGTTGTAACAGTTTTTTGCATTAGCCTATGCACATTTATACCATTTCTGTGAAGGCAGTTAGCTTGGGGGGCTAGTTTTCACCTGCAGACCCTGGGCCACGTGTCTCTGGATTGTGGGAGGAAGCAGGAGTGCCCGGAGGGCCCCAGGGGAACACGAAGAGAGCATGCACACAGAGCTCCACACAGAGAGGATCCGGGCTGGCCAGGACTCAAACCCAAACCTCCTTCACGAGGCACCAGTGCCACCGCACTGTCATCTTGAGGACACTAACTAAATAAATAAACACAGCTCTTCACAACAGGAGGGATGCACTCTTGTCATAACAGTCGCTGACGGTTTCCTTCCTGAAGGCGAGTTTGACAGCTATGAATTCTCCAGAGTCTGTATAAAATTAAAGCTAAAAAGAGCCATGCATCTACATAGCCCCTATTACGAGTCCAAAAAGTATAAATTAGGCATTGATAATTAATAGCGCAGATGGTGAAAATCGGCAATTTCACCAGGTTTGCAATTTTTCTCTGTTTTGTTGAGAAGGAAAGAGGCGCGATGGCACCTGAGGACCAGGGGGGTCCGTGAACAGGGTTTAACCCTCTCAGGTGTCGAACCATGAATATGTGATTAGAATGCTCTGAACTGAACACTCTAACGCCGATGTCACAATCGCTACTGGTGATGGAAAACAATGGAGTTCTAAAACAAACAAAAAAAAAAAACATTGCAAAAAAACAAGGACTCTTCCACGGGTTAAACGCAGGACCTGAGCAGACCTTCCCAGGGAAAACGTTTGTTGAAAGCCCGAAGCTCATTCACCATGGTCTGTGTTTTCTCACCTGTTCAGGTGTGAGGTGACAGGTGGACCCTTTCGTTCTTTATCACCAGCTCACGCAGTCTCCCCTCGGGGTCACTCATGGACATGTCCACACCAGCCTCCACGGCCCTGTCTATCAGGTTACAATTCATGACATGGGGGCGACATGGCTCAGGCAGTAAGAGCAGTCGTCTGGCAGTCGAAGGGCTGCCGGTTCGATCCCCCGCCCGGGCTGTGTCAAAGTGTCCCTGAGCAAGACACCTAACCCCCAAATGCTCCTGACGAGCTGGTCGGCGCCTTGCATGGGAGCTAATTGCCGTTGGTGTGTGTGTATGAGAAGCATTAATTGTACAGCGCTTAGGATAAAGGCGCTATATAAATGCCAACCATTTACCATTTACATCAAGCACGGCCACAAAAACCTCCTGCATAAACTGCATGAATGAAACCCGCCGAGCTAGATCAGAATATGCAGCAGGTTCTGGACATGCACGGATTCCCCAGTGTCCGAGGTGCCATTGAGGGCTCTGACACACAGCCATGCCGTCACTCAGCGCTGCCCGCTGTGAGACCATCAGGGGAACCTGCTCACTACTGAGCCGGTTCGGGGTCAATGCTGAGGTGAGTTATTCATTTTAGTCCTATTTCTTTTTTATATTTGTATTTGTTTATCTCCCTTGAAGTTTTTTATGTAATTTCATGCTTCACTGCATTACTTTTTGCTTGGTTTATCTCATACAGGTATGTGTCTTTCAATATTTAATGTTTATCTGAAACACTTACTGCTTTTTTTGCTTGAAAAAGTGCTCTATAAATAAACTTACTACTATTATTATTATTATTGAATGTCGTGGTGCTAAACTCAACTTCCGATGTGCTAACCGGCTATTCTGGTTCTGCCCTATGACCTATTTACAGGCATCCTGAGAGACAAGTAAATTGGTGGGTGCTACTTTAAACTATAAATTAAAGGCTTAGCGACACATATTCTATACCTACAACTCTGTGACAGCGACTTTCCAGTGACATCTGTCAGTGGAGCCTTGTGCTAACAATGCACATGACATGTTTGGACAGTACTGATGCACAGTATAGTTCAAACACTACACAGAACTGCAATAGGCTGGTAGCAAACAGCGTATACATTTGTAAAGAAATGTACTGTCTGGGTTAGTTTCACAAAAGCTCATTTGCATGCAGTGATACAGGCATCCAGATTGACCAGTCAGGGCCAATCAATTTCCCTGCCGCATTTCAAAATAGGCGACATGGATGGTGCAGAGGGTAGCACTGCCGCCTCACAGCAAGGAGGTCCTGGGTTCGAATCCCGGTCAGCCGGGGCCTCTCTGTGCGGAGTTTGCATGTTCTCCCCGTGTCTGTGTGGGTTTCCTCCAGGTACTCCAGTTTCCTCCCACAGTCCAAAGACATGCAGGTTAGGCTGATTGGAGAGTCTAAATTGACCATAGGTATGAGTGTGTGAGTGAATGGTGTGTGTGCCCTGTGATGGACTGGCGACCTGTCCAGGGTGTATTCCTGCCTTTCACCCCAATGTATGCTGGGATAGGCTGCGACCCTGTTCAGGATAAGCGGGTTAGGATAATGAATGAATGAATGAATGAATTTCCAGATATATATTTTACAGTATGTACATATATGTGTGAAAGCAAATGCATTTGTATTTATTCAAGTTTTTTTAACATTAGTTCCCTTCACGTTTGTGTCCAGTCTCCAGCCGTCTCTCCGATTCCACACTGTGATCTTCTTAGTGAAACGGATCGATGAGGAAGCCTTGCGATGAAGGCCCCGCGCTCCTGCCATTCTGAATAAACATCCGTCGCGCGTGCAGGGCTGGATTCGTGGCATCCAGCCACCTATGCACAATGAGTCGCCCTAGCCGCAGTGCATGATGGGAGACGGAGAAGTGACATCGCTGTTCACACTGTCGATACTCACACGCCTGTGATGACACGCCCTCCCCGCAGCATCGATCCTCAGTACCCAGGGGCGTCTCTGTCAGTTACCCCCACCCAACCTCTACAGTAATGAACACTGTACACAGGGGGGGGGGGGGGGTGTCTGCAAACATTAGCGAACATACTGCACAAATGCACAATGTTAGATCAACTCCACTGCTATAGAATACGTAATGGTCCCTGTTGTACACTGCCAGACTTGAATCAACACTGGATACACTACATAAAATCCTGTTCCAAGACTTTTCAACTTTTCAAATATTAGCTTGTTTTAAGCTACTGTTAAAATGTTACTAAAGTAAAATGTTCTAACCCCATTGGCAAATCTTGAAATGAGTCAAACTGTCAAACACATCATTGGAAATATTTATCTATCTTTTCTTTGAGTTTGTGTGTGTGTGAGTGTGTGTGTGTGTATGTGTATGCGTGCATATTGTTTTATGACAAACATGTTGACCCTAAACCTATAACCATTCACAACAAACACAAGTCATATCACAACAGTTAAAAACCTGTACCAAACATTGGAGTCCAATGCTGTGCATTTCGCCCAACAACACTATTCCTGTAACAGTATTCACCTTTTGCAAATTGGCTAAAAGCTCTCTTTTTTTGTTACAAGTTTATTTTAAAAGCCTTTAGGCAATTTGTAGGATATGTCCATGCTTATACCAGCAATGGAAACTCCCATTGTTAGATGGCCTTTCATCTTTTACATTACATTACATTACAGGCATTTGGCAGACGCTCTTATCCAGAGCGACGTACGTGCAAAGTGCATACCCATAACCAGGGATAAGTGCTAGACTGAAAGACCCGAGAGGGAAGTACAGCTTCAATTGCTGAGACAGAATACAACAAAGATAAGGACTTGGGCCTTGCAGATTAATCTGACAATGGATTACATCTATAAAACCGTTTCTATACAGCACAACGCTAAAGAATAATATACACTTATGTCGGATCAACAACAATAAACAGCTTACCCAGCCAAACGAAAGTAGCAATAAAACTCTAGTAATAATGAGACACACACTTGCGAGAACTAGAAAATAACAGCTACCAGGCGATTAGAGATCACCGGGGGGTAGGGTGGGCTTTTACAGACAGAACGGGGAGTCCTGTGGGTGAGCCAGGAGGTGTGTGACCTCCAGCCCTGGGGGTGAGCCGGCCCAGAATGCCCTCCTCTCACTCTGTCAGCCAGCTGGCAGGGCTTCAGGGAGTACAGCATGTTAGCCTGATGACCACTGCCGCTTGAGCCAACGGTAATCATTGACCACCGCAATCAAATACAAAGCCTATCACTGACCACTGACATCAGGAACCATGGTTACGGGGTCAAAAGGCTACGCGACCCCTAGCATATAATTCAAGCAGTTGATGACCACGGGGGCCTATTGGCGTTTTTGTAAAAAAAAAACCCTCATCGCATTCATGTCAGCTGTGAAGAGCTTTGGAAAAATCACTGAGAGCGAGAGCCTCTTACTTCCAATGTGATTTATCTGCGGATGAATAATGAACAAGTAACACATTACCCATTAATAACAGGCCCTTTTGAAAATGTGCTTTAGCACAGTAACCCAACGGTGTTAATGGAGAACCGAACAAAAGGCCTAAGCCTTGGATGTTACGGAGACTTGGGAAAAAGGACGCAAAATGTTCAAAAGTCCAAAAAACAATGTAATTTAAGAAGTTTTTCTCGACAGAGATGGACAGTCAGGAGGCAGATGGTCCAGTCAGAAAGTAAACGTCCTGCCAGGCGTTTCCTCCGCTCATGAACTCGGCTAATCTCACTCGTTAGTTCCACCTCGTGGCTGATGAACATGGGCCAATCGGAAACGCCGGTTGAACAGAACAAAATGGCGGAGTACTTGATGAAACTGGAGGAGGGGAATATCCTCCAAAACCCAGTCGGAAACAAGTTCTCTTGGATCATTTGAATTGAGTTAGAATAAGCATCTTTCCTGAATTGGTGGAAAGTCCACCACAGGAATTTTCTGCCCATTGTGGATAGTGGGACTAATCATAGGCACAGCTCCCTAAATCCATACTCTTCAAACTGGGGCGACATGGCTCAGGCAGTAAGAGCAGTCGCCTGGCAGTCGGAGGGTTACCGGTTCCATCCCCCGCCCGGGCTGTGCTGAAGTGTCCCTGAGCAAGACACCTAACCCCTAAATGCTCCTGACGAGCGGGTTGGCGCCTTGCATGGCAGCCAATCACCGTTGGTGTGTGTGTGAGTGTGTGTATGGTAGCATTTGAAATTGTACTTCCCTCTAGGGTCTTTCAGCGCACTTATCCCTGGTTATGGGTATGCATTTTGTTGTACGTCGCTCTGGATAAGAGTGTCTGCCAAATGCCATTAACGTAATGTAATGTAATGGGTGAATGAGGAGCATCAATTGTACAGCGCTTTGGATAAAGGCGCTATATAAATGCCAACCATTTACCACTTACTTCCTCCATTTCCCACAATGCTGAGCCTCGGC
>NC_083762.1:78827643-78892643 GCF_963514075.1 Conger conger
CACAGATTCATTTTTTAAATCAACACTAATACGTCCTCACTGAAAACAATCACAGGAGTGAAAAAGGAAAGTTTGCTGAAATGCTCTAACTCAATCTACCTACTTAGCGAAAGGCTAAGTGTGTTAACCACCCGAATCCATCATGTACGTACGCACAAATCCGCGTAACCAGGTTAACCAGCGTTCCCCAACCGGGCCCTGGATTATCTGACCTTAATATCAGTCACTGCGGGGGTGAAGCCCCCACCCCACCCCCACGTCTGTCGGGAAAAACCAGCGAGACCCACCCACTGGAACGGGGGCAGAGTCAATTCATCATTCCCTGTTCGTCCCATCCCCATCCCGGGCCCGGAGACTCAGAGCCCAGCTGTGGGGCATTAGCATACGCTATGGGGAGCCGGCCGGTCCCTTCCCGCTGAACTCCTGACCGGAAACCAGTGAGGCATCTGCTCCTGCTCTGACGTCACAGCGATGTCAATAAATGACTTATCATCAGGCACTGGTGCGTTTGTTTATCAGATCAAGCATACACACACACACCAATTAACAAGTAAAAATGTAATCACCCAGTGAGGTTTTAAGTTAACCTATTATAAAACTTAAAGATAAAGACGCAGCTGATACTTACTGTACGTTGTATTATAGAGGGCAGATCTGTCTGAAAACCTGAATATGGCGGGTGGTTTTCCCCCACGAAGAATCATTTGGTAGTGCATATTCTGTAGGGATTACGCAGCTCTTAATTGAGCAGAATTATACGATCTATAACATCGCTTTCTTGTGTAAAATTCCACACGTCTACTATAAGACAATACAAAACAGCGTCCCTCGTGTGAAACAGTGAGTGTGAGTCAATATATGATTTATTATTATGCAACTTTTGCCAATGCCAGACATTCTACACAACCAGAAGCCTCCTTTTATTTTTTTTATATGCGTACTCCACAGAATTTTAAAACAACCTTTGCGTACAAGACACCGGCATGCAAAGGGATTCTAATCTGTGTCATGACCACAGTTCTGTGACCTCTGGCTATAACTACATGAAGCTGGCACACTCTGCCCGGGTCTATGGGACATGGTCAATGCAATAGGTTAGTAGGCTGACTGCTAGTTAGGATGATGTAACTTGCTGGGCATCGCTGATTCAACAGGAGATGCATCATGGGACACACAGAGCACTAATGACACACACAGTGGCGGGGGGGGGTGGGGGGTGGGGGGTAACCTGTGGATGTCAGGACAGCAGAGTCTCTGACCACGTTCAAACACAGACTAAAGACTCATCTCACCATAGGCCAAAGAACACAGCATAATTCAAGGGAATGACATGTGTGAACCAGAAAAAATGCCACTATGAACTCATTTTAAAATTTAATGCTACGTTTAAAAAAAATGTTCATGTCTTTTTTTCCTTGGGTAGATATGGTTGGAGAACGCACTGTTCCTGTGTAGGAGTGTAATGTCAGTCCTGAATGATAATACAATTCTTAACTGTCTCTGGCTCTTCCAGTAGTGAAGCCCTTAGTCCTAAAACGAAGACCCATGAAAGTGGGAATTATCACACATACGTATTCTTGTATTCTGTGTCTTGTATCATCACATATTTGTGCAGACAGTTGCATAAAGAATGCAAACTATGAAAAGAAGTCAAAGAACCTTTTCAGAACTATAAAGTGCACTTTCACCAGACACTGCCTTCACCATATCTGTAGTTTTAGTCTGTATTTGTTTTGTGACATTAACATTTTGGACAGAGGTAAGGAGATAAGGAGGTTGAGCTAAAGTACATCCAACACAGGACAAATAAATGTACTATTCGACAAGAATCGCAGAAACCAACACTTCGGCAGAGAACATTCCAGAATTCAACTCAATTACAGTCCACTGTGCCAGGCAGTCAGAAAAGAAATGCCACCATTAAGTAATTCGAAAATTCAATGTTACATTTAAATGTAATTTTTCCTTGGATTGATATGGCTGGAGAACCCACTGTAACTACGTCAGCGGATATGGTGTGTAAAGTCAGTCCTGAATGATAATTAAATTCTTAGCTGCCTCTGGCACTTCCAGTCATAATGTTGTAAAACTAAGGACCATGAAAGTGGGAATCATCATAAACATTTCTTCTTGTATTCTGTATTTTATATTGTCACACACTGTATTCGTGGATTGGGGCTGCAAAGCGTCTATAACATCTTCTCACTGGACCCAGCTGAATAGTGCTAACCTCAATTCTCTCTCAGCTCTCAGGTTTAGCTGGACATAGAACAAGATAGGGGCGGCTTGTAGCGTAGTGGTTAAGGTAAATGACTGGGACATGCAAGGTCGGTGGTTCTAATCCCGGTGTAGCCACAATATGATCCGCACAGCCGTTGGGCCCTTGAGCAAGGCCCTTAACCCTGCAATGCTCCAGGGGAGGATTGTCTCCTGCTTAGTCTAATCAACTGTACATTGCTCTGGATAAGAGCATCTGCCAAATGCCAATAATGTAATGTAATGTAACGAGAGAATAATTCTGAGACCTCTCTTTGCCCAAAAGGAGATCTGGACACGACTGTGCAACACTCAGCTCTTTAATCCATATTCTTCATATTCTTCAACACATATTTACGGTAAAAACAAATTATCCTTTAATAATTCAACGGTTTCCTTATCATTTTATTTCCTTCACACCAAGAGCTAAGCCATTGTTGACCATCATCTCGCCAAAGGTTAAGAATTAAATATCCCTGACTTTTACTGTTTCAAAATTCATTTATTCTGAATTGGAAACAGGCTTATTGCTCTAGTGCCAATGGCCCAGTGACTTTTATTTGCTCTATAAATAGATATCCAGGAGATCTGGAGCGTGCACGATCGTTCTCGTACTCTGTGACAGTTGGCAGGTCAATGACCTACTTACCAACGAAATTGCATATCCACAGGAAATATACAGTACGTTCTGCAATATCGAGCGTGGAGAAGTTTGGGCTCTCATTCCCCACCTGGTGTAATCACAAAACTCACCAACATCCAGCAGAGGACTTTCACTGGGATGGGGGGGGGTTTTGAGAGCCCCTATCCATGAATGTCGAACCTGGCCACTCAACTCCTGCTCCTGGGCCCCACAGGGTCCGCAGGTATTTGTTCCAGCCACGTACTGCACCCCCTGATTTCACTAATGACCTCACTTCCTGAAATGAGCGAAATCTGGTGGTGCAGTGCACGGTGGGAGCAGATACCTGCAGACACTGCGGCCGGCCAAACCGGGAGTTGAGTAGTCGTGACGTATGGGGCGACATGGCTCAGGCAGTAAGAGCAGTCGTCTGGCAGTCGGAGGGTTGCCGGTTCGATCCCCCGCCCGGGCTGTGTCGAAGTGTCCCTGAGCAAGACACCTAACCCCGAAATGCTCCTGACGAGCTGGTCGGTGCCTTGCATGACAGCCAATCGCCTTCGGTGTGTGAGTGCGTGTATGAATGGGGGAATGAAGAAGCATCAATTGTACAGTGCTTTGGATAAAGGCACTATATAAATGCCAGCCATAAGGATATCACAGACACGCAGAACAGCAGCAGAGGTTGGGGGAGAAATTCACTTACCGCCAACATCCGGAGCAGGGGACCTCTCCCACAGATCGGCGCCTCGTCCCGATCCCTGTAGCGGCTCATTCCTGCAGTCTGCGTACCCCGCCCCGTCTTGTCTTCCTTTCTGAGCGTCCGTCTCTCCTGATCCATTCGCAGGAGCGCTCTGAGGCCGGAGTCAGGCTAGGCAGATGGAGATGCAGATGCAGATCTAGACGTCCCAAGGCCCTGCCCCAACCCCAGTCCTTCTCAATATTTCACCAGTTTTTCAGCTCAGATTAAATCACCTGTTCGGGATCCTCGGCGTCATCCAGGGAAAGGTGGGGGGGGGGGGACAGTAACAGTAACCTGCAGCAGAGGCGCACAAGGTACAGTCCGATCTTCCCAAACCCCAGGTGTCCTGCGGACCCAGGCTGCTGCTCCGTGATTCAGCCTCGCTCCACGGCGACGGGACGCGTTCTGAAGGGCCGAAGCTCTGGATCTACAGCCAGAGGAGGAACTGAGCTGTGTAAGAGTGAGAGAGAAAACAAGAGAGAGAGAGGGAGAGGGAGAGAGAGAGAGAGGAGAGAGAGAGTGAGAAAGCAAAAGAGGGAGAGCAAGCTAGTGAAAGATTTATCTGACATTTGCCTCCGAGAGAATTTTTTTTTCCTTCTTCTAGCCACAACGGCATCACGAGCAGGCTGTACATGGAGATGCAAAACGCATGCGTGCAAACGGCCACCTAAACTGCTCTCGTACACCATGCAATGCGCTCTCTCAGAACGAGGGTGAAGCACATGTTCTCCAGAGACATGTTCAACGCTTCATCATCGAGTGTAGTGGATCAGCTTCTTCCACTAGGATCGCTGCTCCACGTCCTTCATCCAGTTAGACTGTGTTGTGAATCCCATAACATACAAGGTCACAGGAATACAGGAGAGATGGTTACATACATTACAGGCCACTGTAAAAGACTGCACGACACCACGGCACCAGAACAGAAGGGTGCTCGGCACGGAATTTACACTCGACAGCTCCGCTGAAACACGCAGACTCGTCATGAATTATCGAGGTGCACTTCAGCATTTCATCCATATTTTACAGGGACAGAGATACTGCACGCAAATACACAACGCATGCATGCATGCGTTCATTCATACACACGCACACACACACACGCACACAAACACACACACAGAGCATCCTTATTATTAATGAGATGACACCACAGAGTTTGAGAGGAATTTGAGACTGGTCACCTCATAGTAGGGGTGCCCAATTCTGATCCTCGAGGGCCGATCTGTGTACTGGTTTTTCTTTTTCAATCAATTGCCTTGTTTTTAATTTGCTGACAACCCTATGAATGACCCTGGTTAAAGCCTGTACTCGACCACAGTAAAATCATTAGTATGCACTCGCAGTCTGCAGCTGTAGCCGACATTCACGTCACGTCACACAAAATATGACTGAGTCAATTAAATAATTTGTCCTCTGCCCATCCTAGGTACTTAGGAGCAGAGGGCCTCGCTCAAGGGCCCAACGGCTGCCCCACACTGCGGCCTGGACCACCGAACCGTCCAGGTCCCAGTCAGGTACCTCCGCCATGGCACCACAGCCTACCACACATGCTGGGTTGCTTGGTTACATAAGTTCCTGCATGTACACTGCGCTCCAGTGTCGGCGCAAACGGCAGAGCCAGGGCTCTGATCTCCAGCGTGGCAGGGAGGAGAGCAGGGCCAAGGGGACGTCTTACTCAACTGTGGAAACTGACATCCAATTACAGTGGCTGGGACAAGGCCCACAGCTACAGAACGACAGTAATGTTTACAGCAAAAAGGGTTCAAACGGAATGCTTTTTCCGCATACCGTACGCAGCGATTCCGCGACTATAAAAAACGTTTTTTTTTAGTGAATATGGATAAGTTAGTGCGTATTTATCTGAAATGGTGTGTTATACTGTATATTAGCTATTCTATCCTTCATATAAATCAGTCAAACCCTACTGAATAAAAGGCATACAGGAAATATGTTAAATTAAAAAAATGTTTCTGCCTGTGAAGCACCCAGACACAATGTAATTTGTTTTACCTTCCAGTCTCTTTTGGTTCATTTAGCAAATCCCATCATTAGAAAGTAATGTGTGCTGTGGGCCAAAGTCTTAATGCAGTGTGCAAACCATTTTAGCAGCTGTCAGATATGCTTATGCTGTTTCTGTGTACACTTTTATGTAATATCCATAAGATATGCAAGCCGGATTTGAGAAGATTAATACGTTGCGCTGAAAACTCCTTCCAAAAAAGAATGCTAAATATAGTGAGAGAATAATGTAATATAATAAAAGGAAAAAGATTTCAAGAGTGAACACACCACGGATGTCAAAAACCGTCATAACTAAATGTGCAAAATGAGGAAAGGGCATCCAGGAAAAGGTTTATCCAGGAAATTCCTTAATTTACAATCAAATCACAAAATAAGTGTATATATTAGCTATAGATTGTTTGGACAATGTACCCTGCACGGCGTGTTGAGCTAATTGACACAAGGACAGATGGCGCTCCTCATAAATGAGAAAATCACACCTCGAAGACGCTGGACTCAGCAAAAGCCATAACAGACTCCCGCGGCTGGAGAGGATGTGGGATATTCTTGATCATGCTGGATACTACATTTCTGTGCAAACGGCCCCCACCTCCACCCCGGCACAGGAGGAGCGTGACCTTGAGGAGCCAGTCTGGTGACCTTGAACGGTCCTCAGGGGTACGGCAGGTATGCCTGGTATGTCACCGGCCTTTCATTGGGCAGGTGCCCCTCAGTGCCGGCATTCTGTCTCATTATCATTCCATTCTCTTTGCTGTATCTAGTTGTTTGTTTTGATATTAAGCTGCAGGGATTCACTGCAAAAGTTCACCGATTGTGGATTATGGGTGTTAATGGAAGTCAAATGCCGGTCTATTTACTCGTGGTCTTTTGGGAAACTCATGTATAATGCTGCATGTACACATGACCTTATTACAATCCCAAAATACAAACTATTATTCCTGTTTTTTTGCCAGCAAAATATCGTGGAGAGGGCACGCTTGTACAAAAAATGCTATTTTCAGCTGGGGTTCTCCTGGAGTAATCCGGGTGTGGTACTTCAGAACGGGACACACACGCACACACACACACACACAAGCACACACGCACAAATAAACACACACACACACACACAGAGTGTGCCGTCCAGGGATTCAGACCCCCCCTGGCCTTTAGCCTGGGGGCAACCATACTCCACCCCCGCCAACCCCCCCATCCTCACCCCACACACAGCACAACAAATCCGTCTTAACAAGCATTTTTAGTCTGGTAATAAGACTCAAGAAGTTATTTTTTCCTCAAGTAGAAATGAGCTTGTTTTAAGTTGCTTGACATTGACGTGAAATTTTCAAAATGTTGAAATGAGTCAAGCTCTCTCACCGCATTGGTCTCATTTAACAAAAAAAAGTTCTAGGATTTTAAGTGAAAGTATGACACTAAGATACCTGTGAAGACTGACTTCTTTTTTTGTTTTATTTGCAGTCTGTTTCACCAGCTTTGCGGACATTAGTTACTCTCGCTTTCTCCCCACGGCCACGCATCACCGGTTTCGGCCGTCGTGCTGCTCTCCAATCTGCACCTTTCTGACGTGGCAGCCGGTGGCAGAGATCCAGGTTCCCCCGCAGACGTCCCTATCGCTGTCTGCCCAGCCTCGGGACACTGGCCCCCCCGCTGGCTTTCAACGTCCTCGGCTGGCTCTGCCGCTTGTCGCCGGCCCCAGATTTCAGGAAAACCTGTCCGCCCCGCACACCTCACACCGGGGCATCTTCCGAACCATTTGCGCTTCGATTTACCGTGGGTTAAACCGATTTATTGAATTTTTTTGGTGCGGTTCCCATTACCGAGTTTTAAAATGCCTCTCAGGCTTCCGACCGACTGTTTGGCCAACTGCTCCACCAAAGAACAGGTAGCATAAGGGCCGGGGAAACAAAGTGTCGGACGGCAAAACAAGTAAAACTGAATTTCAGCGGGATGAGCAGAGCAGGGTTGGGAATACACACGCCTTTCTGGAGGGGCACAGGGAGACTGCAAACCAGGGGTGGGGGATTGGAGGCACGGACCGGGGGGAGGGGTTGGGGCTCAGGTCTTTTTCAGGGGAGCTTTCAGGGGAAAGACCCCGAGATTTGAGCCCTGATGATGGTGTAGGCCAACTGCAGTCATGGAGACAACCGGTTTTGAGAGACACACCTAATGGAGAATCTGCAGAATGTACTCATTAACCTACCTACTGACAAGAGCTTTCCATTTGTTGCCTTTATCCAAAGCGATTAACAGTTAGATTAGACTAAGCTGGGGACAGTCCCCCCTGGAGCAATGTGGGGTTTAGAGCCTTGCTCAAGGGCTCAACAGCTGCACGATCTAATCTAGCTACACTGGGGCTTGAACCACCAAACTTCTGGCTCCAGGTGAAGCACTTCAGCCACTAGCCTACAAGCTGCCCCACATGAACGTACAGGAGCGACTGCATTCATGTGTGGCATGAGTGGCTTAAAGGTGCAATAGGTCATTTTGGACTTCTAATGGTCAAGAGAGGAATAGCAGCAACAAACACCTTCAAACCACAACACTGTTTATCCCACCCCCTTCTCTGTAAAAGCACTGATGTTGAAACGCCATTGGCTGGGGCAATTAAAACCAATTTTTAACCAATGACCTTGAATTATTGTACAGCTGTACGATGTTTTGGTACAGAGTGTCGGGCCGTCAACTGTATATTTTGAAACCCGAATTTAAGGACTATAAACACAGGCAGAGGGTGAGTCAACATGTCAGTGAGCCTTTTTAAATGATAGGTTATGGTTTTCCAATGGTCTTGTAACAATGCTTTAACTAATTTTACCGATTGTGCCTTTAAGATTAAAGCAAGGAGAGCAGAAAACTCTGACTCACACGACAAACAAGGTCACCGGTCACCGGTCACCGCCCCGGCACGCGCCGCGCCCACGCGTGATGTTAGCGGGGACGCGGATCCTCGTGAGTCAGAACTGCGTAACGCCACGGCTTAAAACAGCAGACGTTAAATCCCGGTTTTTGAACGTAACGCTGAGCGTCCTCGTACGCGCCGCTCTCCCCTCGGCGAGGTCAGCGTTGACAGCATCACGAGCAGCAGAAGAGAAGAAGGTCACGTCCAGGGGCACTTACTGAGCAGCGGTGAATCTGGAGTAAGGGGCGCTGAGGGGGGGGGCGAGTGGCTCAGCGGGAGTGCGCTACGCGGGCGCGGAGGGGGGGCGCGGACGCGGGGGGGGGCCGCGGACGCTGGTGAGGCCGCTCTCCGACCCGTTCCGCGTCCCGCTCGCCGCTGGCTGTCCTGCGGACGTGCGTCGCTCTGCGCTGCACCGCACGGCTGAGAGACTCCACTGCACAAGACCCCACAGATCAAAATAAACCACACACTGCTGTCAGTCTATCTGCAGTCCTTACGTAAGGCACACACACGAACACACACGAACGTAAGCATGCACGCATGCAGGAACATATGTACACACATACACTTGCACACACACACACGAACGTAAGCATGCACGCATGCATGAACATATGTACACACATACACTTGCACACACACACACGAACGTAAGCACCTAGTTAGCTCACCATGTTCCAAACAGGGCAACTGTCATGACGAATAACTAAAAAATGTTTTACAGATCAGCTTTGGTTTTTGTGTGTGTGTAAAGTATAATTCCTTCCGTTTTCATAAAAACTTGGTACGAGTCACATACGTGATCCATTTCAGCATACAGTGACATGGCAATAGTGCTCCACTGTGACATTGTGGTGGGGAAGCTGTTGCTAACAAGGGACTACCAACCGGGCAGGCTTATACAGTGGTGTTCGGACCATTGTGAGCTAACACGGTCTTCCAAACACAGGAACGTTGTGCAGTTATATGTCGTTTTCTCTATAATTATTGGTCCAATACACATCAATCAAAGTGAATTAGTGTCTGAGATAGTCAATAAGCAGCCATAATCATAAACCACCTTCCTCAGGAGAAAAACTACCATTGTACCGACGTTAACTTCTGGTGGACGCGGCCGCTTGTTGACATTATGTGTAAGTTCCCCTGTATAAGAGTATCCACTACATTACATTACATTACATTTACATTAATGGCATTTTGCAGACGCTCTTATCCAGAGCGACGTACAGTTTATTAGACTAAGCAGGAGACAATCCTCCCCTGGAGCAATGCAGGGTTAAGGGCCCAACGGCTGTACGGATCTTATTGTGGCTACACCGGGAATCGAACCAGTGACCTTGCGGGGTCCCAGTCATGCACCTTAACCACTGTGCAGCAAGCCACCCCTAAAGGCCACAATCAGCCTAACAGTGAGTATCTGAACTGTCATACTGTAAGTCACTAGTGCTGTACGACTCCAGCGCTTTGCATTGATCAAAACGTGCAGCTTGGCTGGAGAACAATAGGCCCCCACCCCCCAGGATCTGAAGCAGTTTGAAGTGAGAAATGAAAAACAAGGAATCAAAATTCAGAGGGAGCCAGCCTGTCCAAACAACTCGGGGAAGAGCCCACCCGCCCGGGCAGCTGCGGGCAGCCGCTAATATCTTTGTGTCTGAGTCCGCTGTACGCCCGAGACGCGGCCGTCTCCGTGTGGGGTCCGCAGGGGCACGGCGAAGGCAGAGTCAATATTTACAGTATTACGCCAAAGGAGAAGTGGAAGGTGTCATCCCAGGGCACTCCACATCCGGATTATCTGTGTGCGCCGCTTTCTTTCACAAGCTGCCAGAAGCGCCGAGCTGCATCTCCGTAAACAAGCACGACGCACGGAGGACAATGTACAGTAGCCACGGGGGTCCCGACGCGTCAGTTTGATGTTGGACGGGCGCACAAGCCCAAGCTTTATTTCTTACTTTTCTGTGAGTGATTTTGATCTTTATGTGTGTGAGACATGTGTGTATATGTGTGTATGTATAAGCTACTGGATGCCTAAAATTTCCCAAGGGATGAATAAAGTATCTATCTATCTATCTATCTATCTATCTATCAAATGTGGCCAGTGCATGAGACAGAGCCAGCTGTAGAGGTCATTACCACTGCAGCTTGCAAGGGTATGGTTGTGTTAACAATTCTGGCTTTTAATGTTGTTGAATCACTACTTTAATTTAAAGGAATTTGCAGGAATATTATTTTAGAAATTTGGACCTTCCCCTAAAAGCAGTCTATACCTCCAGCCTTTACGAAAGTCAGCTTTCTGTCATATCATCTCATCACTTCACAGTTCCCCTTCAGTTAAACAAATGATGCCAGATTTTGATTAAAAAAATGTATTCCCGCTGAGAACAGTGGAAGAGAAGGGGGCATCCGTGGGACAGCTGAACCCGAATACAACCCATCCACAGCATCCAACCGGCTGGCAGATGACAGACGTTAGCTTCTGTTGCCTGAGCCCGGAGACAGTTTCACGCCAAACAAACTCGGATGAGAGAGTACGTCAGAACGGCACACACACAGAGCCACAGAGAGACAACCTCATCCGCGTCGCAGACAAAACAACGGGAAAAGATCTGCTTTCGTTTCGCTCCCGGCCATGCGGAAGCATATGATTTTCATCACGAGGCATCGTACGATTACCCCCGTCTGCCGAAAACCTTCAGACCCTCACCAGGAAACTTTGAATACATCTGTCAGACGTGAAATTCACGATGGGTCGCGTTAGGCCCAAACCGCCTGGCAGAGATGTCGCTTCAAAGACAAACCCGTCGCAGACAAAAGCCTTCCCAGAGGCCCTGGGTTGCTGTTAAAATGACAGTTTTATACCTTTAACTTTCCATAACCCAGGCGTATGGTACAGCTCCATTTTAACTGGAGCGTTTGATGTGGGAGGCTTCGCAAACCCGCCACTCTAACCGCAGGGTTGCAAACACGGAAAGGACAGCAGACATTGTTCTGTGACTTCACCTCATAGCAACGGTTGCCATGTGGAAGCCCTGTACGTACAGAACAGAATATGTACATCCGTTAATGTCATTACAATATCATTCAGCCTTAATGTTTTCTTTACACTAATAATCCTAAGTTCCCATAGGCTATTTAGAAATGTCTTTTCAATGAAGCTTTTATTTGAATGACTTACATAGAATACAAGAATACTATATGACATTTTTTTTTTTTTTTTTTTTAAGTAATTCCTGCCAAAGACAGATTACAAAAAAGTACAATCACAGTGCCAGTTGTGTACTACCACCAGAGCCAACTGTGCTATAACTCCATTAAACTCAAAGGTTTATGGTTATATTAATAGCCATGTTCAGTTACACATTAAATCTTCCATGAATCAAATCATGACCACAAATAAATCAGCATAGTTATGACACCAGAAATACATCTCCTGGTAATGATGTCTAATAATGTCATGTGTCATAAGGAGATAATGATGATCTCACACAGGAGACTTACACTACTGCTGTATAGTGAGTATTAATGTACATAATCAATAATATGCCCTTAATGTCCTCCACCAGAGCCATATAACTGCAGTATTGTCCATATGGCCCTCCCAGTTACATTGAAAAATGTAATTTATAGTTAAATCCAAAGACTTCAATAGATGCAATTTTGCTTGGGAATATTCTATCCCATAGCAGCAACCATCTTAAAAAAGCATGGGCAAAAATGAATAGAAAAGTGACTAAAGCCAAAATGGTTTAACTGGAGAATGCACAAAGTGTCGGATGCAGTAAGTGTGTGATGCATTGTATTGTAAGAGTGTGCACCACTACAACATATTCTCATGTGACTCTCTCCTCTGGCCCAGGGACACAGTAGACAAAATGTCCGTACTAGTGCAGAAAACACTCAGCCCAAAAAGCTTTGCGTACTACTACTGCAGAGGTGGCCTCTAGTGTAGTGATTAAGGTGCATGACTCGGACACGCTAGGTCGGTGGTTCTAATCCCGGTGTACCCACAATAAGAGCCGCACAACCGTTGGGCCCTTGAGCAAGGCCCTTAACCCTGCATTGCTCCAGGGGAGGATTGTCTCCCGCTTAGTCTAATCAACTGTACGTCGCTCTGGATAAGAGCGTCTGCCAAATGCCAATAATGTAATGTAATGTACACCATATACTGCAGGCTCCTCAAATCTGTTCATCCCGTAGGATCTGTGAGTCTGAGTCCGCAACCGCAGCCAGATGCTTCCAGACGCTTCCGAGACAATGTTCTCTCTGATGGATTTCAGTCTTGAGCCCGCCCACAACCACTGCTTCTTAAACATAAAAAACAATAATAATAATAAAATAAAAAACTAGCACTTCATGTGTATTTTACTAGTTATGGATGTGATGCTTTAATTTGTGGAATAACCTATGCACTTTAATTGAATTAAAAGCGTCCGCCAAATCACTAAAATGTAAATGTAAATAGCTGGGGACCACAGACATCCGTTCAATGGGGGAAAACTGAAGCATTCGGTTCAAGGCATGCCACTCATTTACAAACCCCGGCCAGATTAACACTGACCTTCCATACCCAGAGGTCAAAGGTCAGGGAGGTTCAGCTCCAATGTCACAACTGGGTGGTTTCAATTTGCGACGTGTACTTATTTCAGCAAGAATGCGTCACGTTTCCAGAAATCCAATTCCCTTAATTTGGCCCATTCCGCATTTCCTCTCAATTTAAATAAAGGGTAGCAATTTGCGTAAGAACAGTCTAAGATGAAAAGGAATCTATTAATTCCCTTTCAGAAAGTCATTAGTTCCCATTAGTCCATCAGTCAGTGAGATGGTATCATCATCTAAAAACTTCACGGCAAGCTGCACAACCTTGTTCCTGGAGATCTACCATCCTGCAGGATTTCACTCCGACCCTAACAAAGCACACCTCATTCAGCAGCAAGAGATTGTGTTGAGTGGCAAATTAACATAAACGGGTGTGCCAAATTAGGGTTGAAATTAAAATCTGCAGGACGGTAGATCTCCAGAAACAAGAGCAGCCCCATCATCGTGTTACCTACTCATTAGGCCTAGCGCAAAGTTTGCTCCAGCGGTACAAGCTCATTGTACAATACTTCACAGTGAGACCATACATTACACATTACATTAATGGCATTTGGCAGATGCTCTTATCCAGAGCGACGTACAACAAAGTGCAAAGTGCATACCCATAACCAGGGATAAGTGCGCTGAAAGACCGTAGAGTGAAGTACAATTTCAACTGCTACCTGCACAACAAAGATAAGGACCAGGGCCTATTTGATCATCATCTTTCTTTCTTTTTTATCGTAATACCGCAACACGCAAATGTATGAATAAAATTGCCAGGCTGTCATCCCAGTGTCCCAACCACGACAACCTGACTAGCGTTCCTCCTGTTGCCCATTTTAATCTCACACTCCCCCCAACCCACCAGAGGGGCTCACACTGTCTGAGAAGAAGCAGATGACATCAGAAGATCCACCCCCGGCACAATCGCGGATGCACAAAGGGCGTGACGCTCTTTTACATTATTGCCATTTGGCAGACGCTCTTATCCAGACCGACGTACAGTTGAGTAGACGAAGCAGGAGACAATCCTCCCCTGGAGCGATGCAGGGTTAAGGGCCTTGCTCAAGGGCCCAACGGCTGTTATTGTGGCTACACTGACCGGGATCAGAACCACCGACCTTGCGTGTCCCAGTCATTTACCGTAACCACTACGCTACAGGCTCTTCCCCGAAGCGGCCGCTCGGAGGCCGGCGGGAGCTAAGTCGTCTTATGCAACGGCAGCGTCAGCCGGCCCCGCTGACACCAGCGCTCACGGCCAGATGGGGCTCCACACTCGGGCCGCGGCGTCACGGTTACGCAATTGTGTTGCGTCATCCTCTCTCGTCCCAGGAAGAAATGAGGACGCAAATAAAATCACAAAATGGAGGATGGGGGGGGTTGCTGCAAGAGGAGAGGGATTTGACACGGATTTTACGTTTCACTCGATAGCTCGATTTCACTTGACAAGGACCGCCTGGAAATACCAGGTTTGCAGGCCTGCAGGGCAAAGCCTAATTTTCCCAAACAGACGGTGCAGTCCGAAAGTGTTTGGACAGCACCGCGGCTTTAAAATTCCTTCCTACCCGGTTCACTCCATATAGCCATAAAGCCTGGCAGTCAGCACTTTAATATGTACATCCATACAAAGTCAACCATTTTGGAATTCTGGCCGTTTATGCCAATTATGTCACGGCCCAAATACTTATGGACTTCACAGTAGATCTGATAAATGGACTGAATTCACAAGCACTTTGGGAATTTTTTTATTTTTTTATTTTTTTATGTTTATTTTATTTTTTTTATTCTAGAAGTCAATGTTCTAGAACTCGGCAGCTATCGGTTACCAGTAGCGATTGTGACATCGTCATTGGAATGTTAATTTAAGAACACTGGAATCACATATGCACAGGTGCGATCTCGGGCCTTAAATGGTGAAACGGGGCACAGAGGCACAGCAGGGTAATGGGACCGATGTGACCCCATAAAGTGAACCCCCCCCCCTCCAATCTATGATGGACAGCAGTCAACTGCTTTGACCAACAGTAAATTCCCATCTCTAATAGGATATATTACAAAATCTATCATCAGCTCAGCTATATGATCCCACCACAAATCACAATGCAAGACCTGCAGCGGTACCTTTAAAAACTGTAGTCGGCAACATTTACAATTAATTTGTAGCGTTTTTTGTTTTTTTTTTGCTTCGAAAACCTACTCATTCGTACCCAAAGAGAACATTACTGTACTTTCGGTGTACATTTGGGAAATTGAATAACAAACATTTACCTCCACTGTCACTACAGGGTGTAAAACACTCATCCTGTGTGTGCACATTGCTTCTTGTAAGTGTAATCTGCAGAGCAAAAATACACGCTTTTCCAGTTTATGTTTGTGGAATAACCAATATGAGATATCACAGCATAATGAGTGTTGGCCAGGGCTCTAACGGGGCTTTCCTGACGTAGCCCTCAGCTCAGCACTTAACCCCGAACCGCCCCAGAACGTATCCAGCGGCATAAATATGTAAAAACCTCAGCCACGGAAGTAACCGCGAATAAAGCCAGGTTCGAAGCGGATGAATAATGTAATGCAGTGTAACGTGTCTCTGGAGAATTCGGCTGTTCCCTGTCTAAACGGGGTCCGCCTGGTGCTGCCATCGCGTAGCCTGGCTCCCCAAAGGGCCGTCCCTGCCCCGTGTCCCGTGTCCCTGCCCCGTGTCCCGTGTCCCTGCCCCGTGTCCCGTGTCCCTTCCATAGACAGACATTCAATTTCCAAGCCCTCCTCACAAACGCGGAAAACCAATTAGATCACATAGAACGTATGTATAAAATGTCAGACCAAATTAAATGCATATCTGTGTGTGTGTGTGTGTGTGTGTGTCTGTGTGTGTGTGTGGGTGTGTGCGGGTGATGTGGTTTATGCAAACAGGATTGGAGTTTTTATATTAAATCTTTTATCCACTGGCTAACAGACCATAATCCCGCCATGAATCATGCCTTAATTGCTATGGAAGACCCTAAGCCCTAATTAAACAACCGATAGCACTTCCGAAAGAAGTGCCGCCGTCTACACAAACGTGTACGTACTAATTCCGCGTGTGCAAGTATCGACGAGGCTCACAGCCACAGTCCATGCCCAATGTATTTTACGGTCGCGTATGCATTTCTAAATATGGTGAATATTTCAACATTAGATGTTTTATTAATGTATGATGTAAGTTATGTCATCGTTCAAGCGTCTGCGCTGTGCTGCTGTGCGCTGCTATGGTTACAGAAGCACCAGAGCGCGGAGCGCAGGAAGGCCCATGTGTGTGCAGATGCTGTAGACAGAGGCTTAAGAAAGGTCATGCACTTAAGTCTTAAATTGTCTCCGTCTTAAATTGAGACTTAAAATGTCTTATGTCTTGCACTGTTTTTTGCTAAATATGATGAACTCCCAGTTCGGTTTGACCCATTTCAAGGTTTGCCAATGGACTCACTAGTCAAGCAAACATTGTTTTGAGCTAACATTTTAGACTTAAGGCTTTGCATGGACCGGTATCATAAGGTGCACTGTATGATGTCAACAGCCACGTCGTGAACTCTGTCAGACCTCACCAGAGTACACAGCAGTACCCAGCAAATGATTCCTACTGAGGGCTGTGCTGGAAACCTCATATTTAGTGGACTACTCGCACTACATTTGAATGAAAATCAGCCTGAAATTTAGCGTGAGTATCATGAGTAGTATGCTAGTATGCGGTTTTACATGGATACATGGATTAGCAAAATGTTTTTTGGGGGGGGAAATCTGTAACTCTCGCATCCGTTTTGCCCACCTCGCTCTCGGTGCGTCCGCCTGGTCTCTCATTTGAACATGATCCTCTTCTCAGGAGCCAGCGCCCCACTTCACGTACGCCCCCAAATGACCCAACACGGAAAGCGCGGCAGAGGCGGCGTGCAATCACAGGGCGAGTGCAATTATGACATCTGTGAGTCTTTTGTGTCGCTGCTAATTAGACACCTGGGATGGGTCTGCTTTAATGGGGGGTGGGCAGTTAACATCTGCTCCAGAGCCGGGCCAGGGTCGGGGAGGAGAGCACAAAGGCGGTAAAGGCCCATCAAAGGGTAATGCGTGTCAATTAATGCCAAAATGTATCATACCAGGTGAAGACGGCTATAAAAACGTATCCCTGAATACTGCATTTTGCCAGGCTTTTTTATTTTTCATTTTTTCCATCCTTTTGGTTCTTACCAGGGTTTAGCACCCACAGTAAATGTAATTTCATTATATACAGTGAGGTTTGTATGTATTTGGACAGTGATCCAATTTCAAAGGACTGGAATTTGATACGCAGAGAATTTGATACAGAGGATATTTCATTTGAGAGAATTACATCCGTATGGAGTGAATCGTGTAGGAATTACAGCCCTTTAAAAGTGACTGTACAAATACTTACGGGCCTGTATATACTTAGACTTTCTCTTTTTCTCTACCTTATGATTCACCATTCCGAAGAATGAGGCCGTTTCTCTATTGTCTGCGCAGAATGCAGTGAGGAGATTTGCACACGAGCGTTCATTTAACCCTAATTTATGAGGCCACCCAAACCCGCTTTAGAATTTTTTTAATTGACAGACGGGGAAAGCGTAGTTTTAGCTAGGCCATTGGCACGGAAGCAATCAATACCACCAAAGAAGGAAAAAAAGAGTACACGAGGCGAAGGCAGGGCAGCAGGAAGTGCCAAGCCGTGGGGAATGGACGGGGAAATTGACTGCCGCACCCCTTGGCCCCCCCCCCAGACCACAACCCTTTTGTCCGTGCGCACCGTGCCTTGAATGCGGAAAGAGAAAAGGGGGTCAGTGCAGAACCGCCCTCCAGCAGGGACCTAGTTTTGTGAATGACTCATTCGGATCGAGGGCAGAACGCCCGAGAGAGATGATCTGCCCATCTGGACAAAATGGAGCCCATTTCAGAAAAACACAGGAGGCACATTTCCCTCTCAATTGAGCCTCGACCGGAATCAATTCTGGCTTCCATTTTGATTATTTATTTTTAATAAATATTGTGAATTTCAACTGTCGTAGACATACATTGTGCATTTCTTTGAATAATAATTATCCTCATCTTCACCCATGCCCATGACGTTATGTCACTGAGAATGGCTGAAACTTGAGATTTTATCTGTGATGTACACTAAACTGGTCAGAGAGCGGATATAGGAGTCCCTCTACTGGCAAAACAAAGCGCTTATTCCATGAGCAAATCCTGTAGTGTAGTGGTTAAGGTAAATGACTGGGACACGCAACGTCGGTGGTTCTAATCCCGGTGTAGCCACAATAAGATCCGCACAGCCGTTGGGCCCTTGAGCAAGGCCCTTAACCCTGCATTGCTCCAGGGGAGGATTGTCTCCTGCTTAGTCTAATCAACTGTAGGTCGCTCTGGCCTTCAGGGGGCATTAACAGGGCGTTGGGCCTTCAGGGGGCATTAACAGGGCGTTGGGCCTTCAGGGGGCATTAACAGGGCGTTGGGCCTTCAGGGGGCATTAACAGGGCGTTGGGCCTTCAGGGGGCATTAACAGGGCGTTGGGCCTTCAGGGGGCATTAACAGGGCGTTGGGCCTTCAGGGGGCATTAACAGGACGTTGGGCCTTCAGGGGGCATTAACAGGGCGTTGGGCCTTCAGGGGGCATTAACAGGGCGTTGGGCCTTCAGGGGGCATTAACAGGGCGTTGGGCCTTCAGGGGGCATTAACAGGGCGTTGGGCCTTCAGGGGGCATTAACAGGGCGTTGGGCCTTCAGGGGGCATTAACAGGGCGTTGGGCCTTCAGGGGGCATCAACAGGGCGTTGCTGCAAAAGAGCACACGTGCTCAGGCAACTTTCCCCGTAAAAATAAAGGTTAACAAAGAAATAAAAAGATACAGCTTGTGACTATGGACTGTACTGTTAGAGGATATATCTGCATCCCGAGCCTTTTTAAGATACTGAGCTTTAAAGATGCCAAAGTGAAGGGACACCAAGTGGATATAACCGTTTAAATAATTCATACTTTTAAAGTGTACATACTTTCGTGCACAACTTTATTTAGTGCCCCATAAACAACATATTGTATACACTCACATTACTGACTTCTCCCTTTGTGAATACTTGTCAATAGTATTTTTGTGCAGAACTTTTGTGCACATATATTCAGTGCCCCATAAACAACCTATTTATGACAACAACTACAACATTTTCAAAAACGTCAGTTGGAACCTTATAATTCTATGGTCTCGAGCTGTATGCACTCACATTACCGGCTTGTGCTTCACCCTTCTGTGAATCACAGAATCGCAGTACGTATTATAGCGGGTGCGTTTCTCTCGGTCCGCATTGCTTACCTGCTCGCTCACACATTGTTTTTTTGGGGGGGGTTTTTTTGGATCAGTTTTATGCAGCAGTGCACAAGCTGGTGCCCTACAAATTCCCCAGACTGCCACAGAGCGAGCCCAGCAGACAGGGACCAGCAGCTGTCCAGTGCCGCTCCATCGACAGGGAATTGCTTCGCCATATGGGGTCCCCAACTAGCCAATCAGAGTCTGCACATAAAGACTCAATTCCCACTAAATAAGCCCTGTACCCCCAGGTTCGTGATGTGAATTTTACACCGCGCAGCATGACATGGGGGGCCTTGTGAGACCAGGCCAAACGGACAGCAGCTAAAATGATTCCCAGGAAAATAACGCGTAAGTGTGTTGATATGCAGCACTTCAGAATATATTGCCGATTTTGTTGAAAAAAAAAAAAATGCAAAAGGTCATACATCGATGGCCTGAAGTCTGATTAAAGTTTTGTTCGTTTTTTTGTTGTTGTGATTGTTGCAGATATAGAATAAATGTGGATTGGCAGCTGCTTCTAGGTATGCTGCACTAGAAGGTTTTCCATCACAATCTCAATTGGTGGCACGCAAAACTTTCCTTTAAAGTGATCACTGGACTCAATCTGATTACATTCATTTTTCTCGACTAACAAGCGTTCCGACGGTCGGACTAATCAATTGGCAAGTAACACGCAACTTTTTCACATCATGTTAGGGTGATTCAATTATCAATTTGATTAAGTCACACCAATTTTCAGCTCACCAAACAGCCCCTTTTTCCCCATTCAATCACAACCTTCTCTCGCAGACGCACAAAATAATGTCAGATTTTAATCCACTTGATGTTTTTCATCAGAGCCTTCTATCTCCCTAAGACTGTGATCACTGAGGTTCGCACAGCAACACACAAGAGGTTGGAGGTTCAACAGCAGACGAACAAACCCTTCATAATGTAATTGCGGTCAATTGGTGGCCCCACTGTGTACTTTAAGTACAGAAATTACCCAATGGATGCACCATGAATTAAATGCTGTCAGGGGGCTTTGCCAGGTGCGAGAAAATCACAGTCGTTTTTTCGGGAGATTTTTGGAAAAATAAGCATTTCCCATTTTGGTTCGATTAATTCACTTCAGATTTAGCCCCAGGGTCAATGGGAGCTCCCTGTCTCCATTACCCCCAGAGGTTTTCAGGGACCTGGGTAGCATTATGCACACTCCTCTCTCAAGCCTTCAATTATTGTTTTGAGACCCGTGTCATTTTGTTGTTAAAGACGACATAAAATGTCCGTTCATTTGGATTTTGAAATTGTTCATTTCATGGTCTTAGTCAATCTCTGGAATGAGCCGAGTCTTTGAATATGCTTAAAGGTACAACAGGTCATTTCGGACTTTTTTTTTTTTTTTGATATTTTTTAGGCCTTTTTCAGCTTTATTGGACAGTATATAGTATAGAGAGACAGGAAGAATGGGAGCGAGAGAGAGGGGAAGACATGCGACAAATGTCGGACGGTCGGATTCGAACCGCCGACGTCGCGGCTCGCAATGAGCATGCGGTCAGTGCTCTACAGGCTGCGCCACCGAGACACCCCCATTTCGGACTTCTAATAGTAAAAAGAGGAATAGCAGCAACACCCTCAAACCACAACACTGTTTATCCCTCCCCCTTCTCTGTAAACACGCTGACGTTGAAACGTCATTGGCGATGGCAATTAGGACCCATTTTCAACCAATAAGCTTGAATTATTGTACAGCAATACAATGTTTTGGTACAGAGTGTCGGGCCGTCAACTGTATATTTTGAAACCCGAATTTAAGAACTATAAACACCTGCAGAGGGTGAGTCAACATGTCAGTGAGCCTTTTTCAATGATAGGAAGGGATTTACAATGCTCTTGTAACAATGTTTTAACGCAAAATTCTTACCTATTAAATCATACCTTTAACTGTGTGTACACAACAAACCGCTGAACCCATCACATAATATAACTGCATTCCCCAAAGCTTCATCCAGCTGTGTTTTTTTTCTTCCTTTTTTCTTAAAAAACACACAGATGCCGACCAATGGTCCAGAACTAGAACCTGACCATGCCAGCACATCACATTGCATTGGACCTAACCAATCGCATATGAATGGTACCTTAATCAGCCGTGTTCGGCTGTTTGTTGTACGACCTCCATGTCCGCCGTTCCGTCTGTCGCTTTGGATAAAAGTGTCTGCTAAATAAAATGTAATGTAATGTATTACATTACATTACATTAGAGGAATTTAGCAGACGCTCTTATCCAGAGCGATGGACAACGACGTACCAACGAATGTAATGTAACGTACATTCATTTGGCAGACATTGTTAGTCACTCTGGATAAACGTGACTAGCAATAAGTGCATATCGCCGGTCATTAGAACAACAACAGAACAGGTCGGTACAATTCACATAAAGAATCAGCCGTGTTAGGCTGTTTGTTGTACAGCCTTGATATGCACTGTTTCGTCTGTCACTTTGGATGAAAGCGTCTGCTGAATAAAATGTAATGTAACGTACATTAATTTAGCAGATATAAAAGGCATAAAAGTGACTAGCGATAAGTAATCGGAATAACAACAGAACAGGCCGGTACAAGGTACAATAAAGGTATCAGTTGTCCAAGGCCAGTGTTGACCCGGCCCAGTGCCCTGTGGGAATAGGGGCTTACACAGAGGGGCTTTCCGCTCATTGCACAGAAGGGACTCGTCAGATCGACTGGGAGTCCACGGTCTGTCTGCCCCAGCTGTGACCACGGTGCACACCTCAGGCCCACACAGCTGCAGAGCTCAGCTGGGCGACGGCAGAATGTGAACTGGGGGCAGCTGGGGGCAACTGGGGGCAGCTGGGGCACAGCTGGGGGCAGTTTCAGGAAACTGTGTGCTGCCTGAGGTTACTATGGGGATAGGTGATACGGGACTTGCGGTGATTAATTGCAAAAAAATATTACAATTCACTGTATATGGGACATGGCACTTTTTAAACGTAATTTCACCGGCACATGGTTAATTTCCTAAGCTGATCACACCCCAAACACCGCAGGCTAGGAAATTATGCAGTATCCTGAAATGGACCAACGTGGTGTCCTTTGTCAATTTTTTTGTCAAAAGAGCAACCACTTTATAAAATACTTCCACCAGACAGTGAAAGTAAGGGTAGAACTAATACATTCTCAAGATATGGAGAGAGGACTTAGTTGTTTTAAATGGTCAAATCTGGGCACGATTTCTGAATACAGAAATGGGTGAACTGATTTATGTTTGCGAGTAGCCTAGGCTACTGCGCAACTGTTATCAATTAATTGAATCTGCGCAACTGTCAGGTCGTCACAAACCGATCTCCACAACAGCCTTAACTTATCAAACAGGCGGAATGGCTTGTTGTAGCAAAACAACAAATTAATTCTGAAAATCCACCCCACCAACTACTTGGGACGGGCAACAGTATGAAGGACGGGGTTCTGTAGCCTACACATCATTGCATTATATTCAGAGGAACAGCGTATACATTACAATAGCTATAAGCAGGTTTTGGTTATTTGGTGTGCTCTAACCAACGCGGAGCTGACAAAGGTCACCGTGCGAGTTCCAAAGATGTTTAATGACATCTGCCACGTCTCAGGACGTCGTAAGCTAAATACCTCTTTACATTGGCGTAGAGCGCTTTAGCGCGTAGCTGGTGTCTGTCCACCTTTCGATTACTTTCTCGGATTCAAGACAATTTGTCAAGAGACTGCAACGCAGAATCAAAACATTTTAAAGAGACTATGTGACTCGCTGTATCGTATCCTTGCCCGCTTTCACCGTAGCTCTCTAAATAGACGGAACATCTTCTCAGGGGCTGCACCGAAACTGTCCTTTCTGCAAGACGTTGCTTAACCCAGCAGAGCGGATTTCGAATCATGTTGACAACAACAAATTGGTAGCAGAAAAGCCCAGTCAGTCTGTTAAGTTGTTATGACTACTAAGTTTAGAAATGGAATGACTACGCTCATGTCACCCATTTTTATTATTGCAAATGGGACATGGCAAATGGCTTGGGGTGTAATGAAACATTGATGCGATGCAAACCTCACAATGCAACTACATTGAAGTGAGGTATAAATGTATTCAGATCGTGATTAATCGTTAATTAACATTGTATTCGGCTAGATCAAGGCACTGAGCTTAATACACACACTTGTGAACTTTTAACGTTATATTGCTTGTTATTCAGTCATCTCGTTGTCTGTGGGGATGGGTGGAGAGAATTTGTCAAATCTAATGGTCAGTTTCAGCTAGTCATTCAGAAATGCAGAAATGTAATGTAGTGATTCATCTATTTTGAAAAGTGTGAGTGAGAGGAGTTGGAGGCGATATTACCCTCCCAGCGATTCTCTCAAAAGGACGATCAAATGTTATTGCTGCCATCTACTGGGAGCCAGCTGAAATGAACCAGCCGGCAGCATTGCTACAAAGACATGAATTCCATACAGTGTTGTGCTAGCAATGCTGTAAGCTTTGAGAACAGATCGGTTTATGCCCCCCACTTCTCAAATGCCAAAACATTGTTATTGCATGAAGTTAGTCATTTTGGGTCTTATGAAACTTCCAACAGTGCATAAACTACTGCTACTTTCCACACAGTTTCACAACGTGGTTTAACAATTTAGCATGAGTTACACCCTACCTCAGCCCACCCTGACAAAACATGATCCAAAGATATGCCTTTGTCTAAAGCAGGGGCTTCAAGCATATATTGATCCAGGAACCCCCTACCCAGTCTCAAAGGCATCACAGGGACAACTTAAACCTTAAGTTCTCGCTTTGAACTAGCCCATTTCCCCAAATCTATATAGTCATTGTATATCAAGTCTGACCAGTGATTCCTTACAGTATCTTCAAGACCCCATTTAAAACCCCGGGTCTAAGGGAGATGCCCGCTACAATTACAATACCTTATGCCAAAATGGAGAACTGATAAACCACTAATAGCCCATCAGGTCACCTAATGTGGTCAAGTGTCTTCACGCAGCTTCTTTGAAATTGTTCGTCACACTTTACATCTGTGCCACAACTTAGGTGGCAGCGAAACCAGCCGACTAAGCAACATCTAACAGGCATTCCGTTTTCAATGGGGTCTCGGGTATACATTTCGTTTATAATATTTTAGCGATCATGAAATGGCTGGACTACAACGTGCTAGTCCAGAATGGAAGCAAGATCAGATGTTGTAGTCTCTATGGGCTTAGGTCACAGCCTTCTGGTTGATTTCGTCGTTAGCAAACTTTACCTAGCTTATACAACTACTTTGCTACCGAGACCACCAGCTTGCATTCCAATGGCTACTACTAACGCTACTTCACGTAGTTAACTAGCTATACCAGTTGGGCTGGTGGACAGATAGTACTGTAGCTGTGTGCAGCCCGATTTAACCCGTTAAGCTCTCCCTGAGCGGGTAAATTTAGCCAGCATTGGTTTTCTCCCAGATTTGGAGCAGTACAAATCAGCCACTATACTTACTAAATTCCAGGACCTCCACCTGAATGAAATCTAGCTTAGGTATAAGCGAGCTTCAGCAATGTTTCACTACAAATCAAATGGGGTTATAAATACAGCATGCAGTGTACAAACCAGTGCCAGAAACTCAGTCTGAAATGCAGTGGCGAAGCTGGCGTTAATTTTGAAAGTCTGCATCCATGCTTCCACTCTTAATCATCCCATTTGAGCCTCTGCCACCAACATCAGTTTCCTCCAGTCCATTTCAACCATGAAAAACAAGGCAAGACAGGATATTTCACAGCGCTTTATTTTGCAACATTTCACACCTTTGGTTCCACCCGAGATCGCTTTGTGCACACAACAGCCAGTGCCAGGATGGAGATCAGCATGACACAGGCAGCAATTCCCAGGAGGCCAAAACCAAGAGACTGGGGCACTAGAAGCAGGAGAACATTTAATAGCACAACAAAGCCTCATGATCTCTAAAGGGGATCTCTAAAGGGGAATCCAACTCACCTTCACCATCAAGCCTCTGGCCTGAAGCTGTGGGCTCCACATTGGTTATCCCTCCCTTACTAGAAACCACAACCTTTTCAGTCAAACCATGTCCTAAAGAAACAGAATATAAAGCCAAACAATTCAGCCTAGAAGCGGCAAGGACACAACCACTACACTTTTCACAGAATGCCATTTAAAGGGGAAAATGCACTGACCTCGACCAGTCTGTTGGAGTTCTACATTGGTCATCATCACTCCCTTACTGGAGACCACAACCTTGTCAGTCAAACCATGTTCTAAAGCAATACCTGGAGAGGAGAATTTGAATAACCAAACAATTAAACCTCAAGTTGCAAGAACCAAAATTCCCAGCCTCCCCAGTTTCAGAATACCAGGACATTTAAAAAATAAATAAATAAAATAAAATAAAGGGGAAAATGCACTCACCTTGACCAGTCCTTTTGGGTTCTGTATTCATAATCATAACTCCCTTACTGGAAACCACAACCGTTTCCTCTGTGGAATGCCTTCCGACAGGAATGGACCTTCCTGAAGAGGGGAAGGTACAGAATTGCCATAATTCAGCCCAAATGCTGCAAGAACTACAATTCCCAGTCACCACTCACTTTGTTTTCCACCACTGCATTGCTGGTGGCAGTGGTCAACAGCAGTGGGGTAGCAAACTTCAGTACTACAGTGGATATACACCTGGGGGGGTAAGAGAAGAAACTACAGGTTTCTGGATTCAAGAATGTAACAGGACAGCAGCCATTGTTGATGGAATACCGTTTCCTTCAGTGGAACATGGGATGCAGGATCCACAAAGGTAAACATCTGCACAATGAACCGCTTGTAGTGGGTGGGGAAGGGAAGTCCAGAAGAGCCATCTACAGGAACCAAGGACGTCTGGTAACGGTCATCACGGTAGGGACACCTGGGGAGAGACTCCCAAGTGAGGATTGAGGGGGCAGAGGGAAGTTGAACAGGAATACTCAGGTTGCCAGTTACCCATCAACCAAGAGGCTCCACTGGGGTAGGCTGAGGGGGCTAGAGGTGGATGTAGCCCAGCAGTCTTCCAGAAGCAGGACAAGGTGTGGGTCAGTCCTCTCCAAGATCCGCACTTCCACATACACAGGGTCCCGTAGCACCTTAGTCACAGGGTAGTCTGCATCCCTGTAGTAGTCACTATAAACCTCCGCTACAAAGAGAAGGAATAGTGTTACTACCATGGAGACATGGTGGCTTTCAGACATGTACGGTTTCTAGTTACCGTCACTGCATCCTTGCACTCCCTTTTCTCCTTTGGCCCCGCATTGCCCACTAGCCAGTCTGAGCTCAACACGAAGGGGCCCTGGAGCAGTTACTGGAAGGGGAGGAGGCACTGTATTCACCTCAGCCACCAGAGAAATCACCTCACTGCCATAATACTGGCATTGAAAGTCCAACCTGGAGAAAGAACCACGTCAGCCACCAAAGCAGAGAAAAAAAAAAAAAGTAAATGTCAAACCCACCACCACTTACTCATAAACACTGTCCCTTGTGATGGAGCCTAAAGGACCAACACCCACTTCATATGTTGAAGACATCCTGTTCTCATAGACCACGTAATCCCCTTCCACCTGAAGATGGGGGAAGGTGGCAGTTACTACAGATAAGGTTCCCCTTGTTCACCAACTACCATTAAAATGTAGTAAATCAATGAGAACCCACCCTCACTGTGGTTCCACAGGCACTGACTGGGAATTGGAAGACCGCAAAAGCAGGCGAGGCACTAACAGGACCACAGGATTCATCACTCTGACCCTCCAACAAGTTGACAGAACCAAGGTCAAGCATAGGCCAGGTGGCAGCCCTGGAGACCACAACCATGAACTGACCATCCTGGAGACAGTGGACAGTAACTGCAGCAAAAGAGCAGAGACATTAACTAGACAAAAGTGTGCATTAGGAGAATTGACAAACGATCATGTACAACTCACTAACCTTCATTTGCGTAGTAACACTGTTGGTCAAAGCAGCAGTTGAGGGCTTCACAGCCAGCACCACTAATATCAGGGTCTCCACATGGCACTCTGGCAAAGTCACTGACTTGGCATCTATGGAATGAGTCATCTTTTGAGCCAAAGTATTTACTTTGATCCTGTGCCAAAACAAATCCCAAACTATACAGCCACACACCAAGCTGCACACTACGCACAAAACTTGCCATAATGAAAGAAGGTTGATCACTGCAGAAAATCAGTCCTCCAGACTTTAAATACCTTAGCTCTCTGATTGTTTCAGCTGGGCAATTAGGTAATGAGTTCACATGATGATAAATGGAATCAGAGATGTGAATGTGGGATATTTAATATGTATTTCTGATCTAATGTTGCCTTAATACTAAAAGCATGTGGCAATTCCTTGGGTGCAGGCACGGCTTTTTATTTTATTTCATTTCATTTTATTTTATTTCATTTTTTTTGGGGGGGGGGGGGGGTTAGCAATCAATTGGATTCTCCTTGGTCCATCCTTGTAGTGCAGAGGTGTCCAATCATATCCTAAAAGGGTGTGGGTGCAGGTTTTTGTTTTAACCCAGCAGTAACACGCCTGATTATACTAATGAACTAATCGTGGTCTTTAATCAAGACCTTGATGAGTAGAATCAGCTGTCTTAGTCCTGTGCTAAAACAACAACCTGCACACACACCGGCCCTTTCTGGATAAGATTGGACACCCCTGTTGTAGTGTAAATACTCAGATCAAGTCAGCACAATCTCTTGTTCTATGGCAGGGGTGTCAAACTCCAGTGTCTACTCTATGGGTGTTTGTGGGTTCCTTTCAATCAGCAGCCAATTAACGCCTTGAGAACAAGGTGTGTAGACTCTTTAGCCAATGAAAGAGTTTGAAATTGCTCTCTTACTGAAACACACCAAAAACCAGCAGACACTGCGGCCCTCCAGGACTGGAGTTTGACACCCCTGTTCTATGGCTTTCAGACCGCTCAGCCTTATCACTGGCAGCACCATGTAATGGAACATTGATATCGACAATAGGCAGACGGCAGCTACTGGAAGTGGAGGAGGCACTGTATTCACCTCAGCCACCAGATAAACCACCTCACTGCCATAATACCTGCATTGGAAGTCTAGCCTGGAGAAGAGAACCACACATCGGGAACCAAAGCAAAAAAAAAAAAGTCAATGTCAATCCCACCACCACTTACTCATAAACACTGTCCCTTGTGATGGAGCCTAAAGGACCAACCCCCACTTTATATGTGGAAGACATCCTGTTCACATAGACCACATTATCCCCTTCCACCTGAAGATTGGAATTAGAAGACTGCAAAAGCAGGCAAGGCACTAACAGGACCACAGGATCCACCACTGTGACCCTCCAGCAAATTGACTGTCAAGCCAATCAGTAGAGCTAATTGTTCAGTTAACTATCTGTGAGAAAACAAAACATCCTTACTGTACATTCTTCAGTTGGGGGTTTGTAGACCAAATTCAATTGATGTCTGCTAATGTGAATATCAAAACAGGTACTTAGTACAGCAGTGGCTGCTGTTGCACGTGCCTTTGCAATGGGACAGCAGTGTCCTGTAATTAAGACAGTCCCTCTTCTGGTGACTTCAGAGATATACCTTGTGGGAGTCACCACTGAAAAGGCAGGACATAAGACAAGCATTTGATCTTTAATCTAATGCAAAAAAAAAATATATAATAATCAGTACATTTTTTACAGGTGCTAATTGGCATTGAGCAGGGATGGGCAACTCCTGGAGTGTGTGCAAGTCGGTTTGTGTGCAGGATTTTGCTGCCACCAGTTACCCTGGCTCAGTAAGCTAATTATGATTCCCTCATAAATTAGACCAAAAATCTAATCAATAAATAAATCAAATGCTACAAGACAAGAACATTTATCAGCCGCTGTTTATATCACAGAATGTGGCTAAAAATGACATGTAAATGACTGGGCTAATTGAATAATTACGAGCAGAAGTTGGTCTTAAATCTAGGAACAGATACGGCCTTCCTTGACCATCCCTAGCCCAGAGTATGTCTTCAGATCATTGAAGGTACCTGGAAAACATGAAAATGCCAGTCAACCCGTTTCTGTTGTTCGCACTACTGTTGTTTATGCGCCCCCATGTGGAAGCGATTGCACACTGATCTTTAATTCGTTATATTACCTCGAAAAACTATGCCTGGTTGCCGGTTTTTAATTTTGTTTTTATGGATAGGCTATCTAGCTTGCAATATAGCCTACCATTCCTTCACATTCGTATTAATTGCTGAGCAATATACATAAGAAATGTTATGTCAGAGGAATAAATAATCGGCCATTAAGTATTGAGGAGGGGCTCGGTGTACAACAACTTTATATTGCCAACTCTGATAGAAACGAAATGAACACTTATCTATGATCAACACCGGGACGGACCGTTCAGAGTGCAGTAGGGCTGACCCACAGAACAACGGTTATTTTATAGTTCTGTGGACTGACCAGTGTGTCTATGACTGAGAGTGAGATACACGCTTCCAAGATGAGAGAAGGTAAGGTAACTGGATGGTTGTTAAGGAAGTGACGTGTGTACAAAATCCTGGAGCTGATATTATTGCGCTTCTATAGCTAGCTAGCGTTGTTTTGCGTGGCGGTTGTCGAAGGTGTTATTTTCTTTCTACACTTTAAACCGATAGTTAGCTATGAATGTAATAGCCTCTGGCTGTGCGGGAGTAGCAAGTGAATCACTGGTATCGACATCGCAGGGTTGCCAGCGTATTCTGGTCACATATGATGGCGACGAGGCTGAGCTGTTGGTGGAAGCTGTTTGGATCACTCAGTCGGATTTGTTACTTTTTTCTTCTAGTCCTGTTTGTACACGGTCACACTTGTAGACACAAAGTACCCTCCCCGTCGGAGGTAAGTCTTGACTATAATCATTCATGTTCGCTGATTGTACTTTAGAAAATTGCTATCTTGCAAACGATTCGGTAATTGGTAGCTAGCTAGGCATTCAGTTGTTAGCTGGCTAACTTGTAGCCTATGGCTAACGATAACGCTATTTAAATTGACACATTAGCTAGTCTAACTTATCTAGCTTGTTGTAGTGCGACAGTATCGTTAACTTTACGGACCACAGTGCTCATGTCGTAACTGTATTGACTGTTTGGTAGTACCAGTTCACAGATAACGTTTCTTAAATAACGTAATCTTGCCTATCTAAGCAATCTAGGTAGCTGCCTAGCCAGGTGGGTGTAGCCAATTTAGCCCAGCAGTTTCAGTAGCAGGTTGTAATGTTAGAGAGTTTAGTGTTACTGAATTTAAGGTTGGTGCAATATAACGCTGGCACATACTAGCAAGCTAGCTTGGTAACTTGGCTAAAGGAAATTCAGTCGCAACGTTAGTTAGGCAAGTACTGAAAGTGTTGTGTATATTTAGCTAACTTATATTTATCATATTTTAATTAAATGTAAATGTCATGCAATAACCCTTTCTTTTTGTCCTCTAGGTCGTTCACAAAGTTTACTTGAAGTCAGAAAGAATATCAAAAAGAAGTGTTGACCAGCAACTCAAAATAAAAATCACATATGATTCCAGTTTGGAAAAGTAAGCTAATTTGGTTTGTAACCTGCCCAGATATCCATAAACATTGTCCGTCTCCGATTAAGAAATTATTCCTGCTTAATTTAAGTGTCATCCTTAACTCTTCGTTTGTTTTTGTTAGGTTGGCTTCAGACAAACGAAGACTTGTGAAGGTATAAAAATGCATGTGCAAAACGATTCATTTGGCATGTTCAAAACTTAGGTACCAACTCGACTGTGGAATGTTATGTTTTTGAGAGAACTGTTTCATGTATAATAATATATTCTACTAGTTTAAAGCCGATATACCATTTTGACTGCGTAATCATACGATTTTAACAAGAGCTGCTTGCTTTCAGTTAACCCATACAAATAATGAAAAATGAGAACACTTCACTTTTCTGTAGCAGTGGAGTATTTATTTCCTGATTTCTTTTGTGACTCATCCTTGTCTTTTGTTTACAGGAGAAACTGTTCCCACAAGCTATTGATTATCTTCAGAAGACGTTTCGAGTTCGAAGGCAAACTGGCCCAGTATTGCTTAGCAGGTATATCATATTTCTCCTGTGAAACATTATATCTGAGTTTGTAGTTAATCTGAGCATACTTTACTATTGTAAAATTGTTTCACGACTGTAATCCGTTTGAAACCCATTAGGACAGGGACCGGTTTCACAAACGCAGATTAAGTTTAGTCCTGGACTAAATTCAGTTTTGTATGGAGAATCTCCATTCACAATGTAATTTGGTCTAGGACTAGGTAATTCAGGTATTGGATTCACACATTGAATTGGATATAAAAAGTGATTATGTTGGTTGTGTGTAGAGTAATAGTGTTTTTAACGCATTCAGTCTGTTATTCTGCTTTGTCCCGAAAGATTGGTAGTTTAAGTGTTAATTTCCTTTTTAGTGCTTAAGCATCGCTTCAAATGTATAAATCTGTGCCATGAGCAAATTAGTTAGTTTTCAAGCTTGTCTGAAAAAAATCTGTCCATACAGTGCCGCCAAATGATTATACATTCCTAAACGTAGGTATTTTCGACGATCTTTTAAAACTGTGCCGAATACGCAAGTTCAGTAGTAGTTGTAGCATTTAGACGGCGTTGCCTGGAAACCTTGCTCCTCCTAATCCGGTCAGAAACTAGCTGTAGGTGCGAGTGTAATCTCATTTTCCTGAGCCTTGCTTACGGCCGTGTGTCTATGCGAAGGCAATGTGCGACCAGCCAGTATCTGCGGAAGAAAGATGATCCTCACCGCTACTGTCAGAGAGCTTGCGCTGATGTCACCAGATGCGGACCCGTTATTGTCCCCGAAGAGCATTTGCAGGTCAGTCATGTCTGAGGTCAAGAACTTGAATGGAAAAAAAGCTTAAATATACACTCGGTGAACACTTTATTAGATAGGCTATTTATTAGACTTATTTTTTTCTTCTGCTGCTGTAGCCTATCCGCTTAGAGGTTTGATGGGTTGCATGTTCATTTTCATACCACTGTTGTAATGTGTGTTGTGTGTGCAAATCCCAGGAGATCAGCAGTTTCTGAGATACTCAAGCCACCCTGTATGGCACCAACAATCATTCCAGTCAAAGTCACTTAGATCACGTTTCGTCCCTATTCTGAAATATATTCTGGTATGAAAATCAGCTGATCCTCTTGACCAGGTCTACATGCTTTGATGCATTTAGTTGCTGTCACATGATTGGCTGATTCAATATTTGCATTAACAAGCTGATGCACAGGTCTACCTAATAAAGTGATCACTGAGTGTATATTTAATTTGCTGGGATGTACTTCAATTAAGCCCATACGGTTTGTGTTTGTGCTGAAATCCTGCATCACTTAATTGGATCAGCTGTTGGGATTGAGGTGATAATGTGGATTAGTAAAACTACCAGGTGCTCCCCAGTCACTGGTTACTTGTTAAATTTAGACAGTCTCGATACCATGCCACTAGAGGGCCAGTGTTCACTGTCACGGTGCATAAGCATCAACTATATTGACAATATGCATGAATATCTTGGGAGTAAACGAACTTGGGGTCTTATTGCCGAACGTCATTGGACAAAGCGCAAACTTTTCACGTGAACTTCGTTTCCGGGTTCACGCCCCTTCCTTTCCTTTGCCTCCCCTGATGGGCGGAGCAAGGAGTGAGTAAAGGAAGCAAGGACAGGAAGCAAGGACAGGAAGCAAGGACAGGAAGCAAGGACAGGAAGCAAGGACAGGAAGCAAGTACAGGAAGAAAGCAGGAAGAAGAGTAAGTGGATTGGAAAAGAGCCCAGAGATGGTGACGTGGTGTGTTCCTCCCCCAGCAATGCAAGGTGTGCAGTGAGGCGGGGAGGTCGTGTGGCCCCTCGGGGCCCCCGAGCGGGGAGGGGGTGGAGGGGGCCGACTTCGTGCTGTACGTCAGCGGCGTGACCACGGAACGCTGCGGCCAGGAGAACATCGTGGCCTACGCGGCCTACTGCCAGCTGGAGTCTGAGCTTGACAGGTGAGCCCAGGTGTTCCCTCTGTAGCTCTGTACTACTGCCAGCTGGAGTCTGGGCTAGGCAGGTAAACACAGGTGTTCCCTCTGTAGCTCTGTACTACTGGCAGCTGGAGTCTGAGCTCGACAGGTGAGCCCAGGTGTTCCCTCTGTAGCTCTGTACTACTGCCAGCTGGAGTCTGGGCTAGGCAGGTAAACACAGGTGTTCCCTCTGTAACTCTGTACTACTGGCAGCTGGAGTCTTAGCTCGACAGGTAAACACAGGTGTTCCCTCTGTAACTCTGTACTACTGCCAGCTGGAGTCTGGGCTAGGCAGGTAAACACAGGGGTGTTCCCTCTGTAACTCTGTACTACTGCCAGCTGGAGTCTGGGCTAGGCAGGTAAACACAGGTGTGTTCCCTCTGTAACTCTGTACGACTGCCTGCTGTGTCGGATCTCACAGGCTATTTGTACACTATTTCTGCTCTTTCTATGCTGATTTGTCATTTGGGTGCTTATGCACCGTGCAATGCGTGTGAATGAAATTGTACATTTCTGTATGTTCTGTCCTTATGTAGGCCCATTGCTGGATATGCAAACCTGTGCCCAAGTATGATCTCGACACAACCTCAGGAGTTTGTTGGCATGCTGTCCACCGTCAAACACGAGATCATTCATGCCCTGGTGAGACAATTTAACACACACAGTCATTACTTATTAATGTATGCCTACTGTGTGTTAGGCACTGGGGGGGAAATGAGTGGTTTGTAATGTAGTTTTTTTGCATATAGCCTACATCCTTACAACCGTTCTTTTATAAATGTGCAATCTCAAAGTGGAAATATTACTGTATTGTTATGTATGGGCCAGTCTATTTGAATGAACAAGAGAATATAAGTAATCGTGTATGTTTAATGCAAAGGGTTGTCATTTTTCCTGGTATGCTAACCTTTCTGTGAGCAGAGATATTTGATAATTGGTTGTAAGCTGTCCTATAAATAGCCACAATACATGCTGCAGTTCATAGATACTGTCAATGTCTCATTTAAAAATAATCTGCGAGTGTCTTTCATATTTTTCCTTCAAATAATTGAAGCATATCTTTTTTTCTGGCCAATAGGGTTTTTCAGCTGGGCTTTTTGCTTTTTATCATGATGACAACGGGAAGCCGTTGACACAACGCTACGCAAGTGGATTACCTCCATTCAATGAGAGGTAGGGGGGACTGGTGATTGTTCTTCTTTTAACATTATTGTTATTTGTGACCAATGGAAAGCATCACGTGGGCATTTGAGCAAAGATGAGAAAATGTATTGTGAAAATATAGTGGTATATTAAAACATTTCATGGAATTTAATGTATGCATTGAAAAACTTTAACATTTGGTTATTAAACTGTTTATCACTTGCTATGTCATCAACTTTTTCAAAAGGAAGCAGTATGTGTTGTCTTATGGCTCTAGTCAGAGATGTTATTGCTGTTTCCTGTACAAATTGAATTGTAGTTTTAAATGTAATAACACAGAATTAGTTCTTACAGTCATATGCAAGAAAGCTGAACGTAGATTGTGGGGCAGCCTGGAGATAAGAGCCACACAGCTGTTGGGCCCTTGAGCAAGACCTGTTACCCCATTGCCTCCCATTGCCTATCCAGAGCGACATACAGTTGATTAGACTTAGCAGGAGACAATCCTCCCCTGGAGCAATGCAGGGTTCTGGGCCGACCACTGTGCGGATCTTATTGTGGCTACACCGGGGATCGAACCCACCGACCTTGCGGGTCCCAGTCATGTGCCTTAACCACTACGCTACAGGCCAGCCCTGCTTAGTCTAACTGTAATTCGCTCTGGATAAAGGCGTCGGGTAAATAACACGCTGTTATTGTATCTTGGGGCGACATGGCTCAGGCAGTAAGAGCAGTCGTCTGGCAGTCGGAGGGTTGCCAGTTCGATCCCCCGCCCGGGCTGTGTCGAAGTGTCCCTGAGCAAGACACCTAACCCCCAAATGCTCCTGACGAGCTGGTCGGTGCCTTGCATGGCAGTCAATCGCTGTCACTGTGTGAGTGTGTGAGTGTGTGTATGAATGGGTGAATGAGAAGCATCAATTGTACAGCGCTTTGGGTAAAGGCGCTATATAAATGCCAACCATTTACCATTTGCCATCTTGCTGCAGTTTGGGCCTGTACCAGTGGAGTGATAAGGTTGTGCGGAAAGCCACGCGGCTCTGGGATATCCGTGGCAACCGGATGCTTCGGCATGAAGTTCACCTCCTGGTGACTCCTCGGGTGGTGGTATGGCGATTCATGTTTCTGTCTGTGTGTCTGTCTGTGTGTCTTCGTCGCAAATACCATTATAAATTACTGACAGTGCTTTATTACGGATTCCTGCTAAATGTAGCCAGATTTCTCTAAATCTATGAATAATAGTGTAACCAAGTATATGCTAATGAAGTGCCGGGTAGAAATGGCTCTTTTGAGCCTATATATCTCAGGGAAAGGGGTTCTGCTGAAGCTGTATGTCTCAGAGAAAGGGTTCTGCTGAAGCTGTCTGTCTCAGAGAGAGGGTTCTGCTGAAGCTGTATGTCTCAGAGAGAGGGTTCTGCTGAAGCTGTCTGTCTCAGAGAGAGGGTTCTGCTGAAGCTGTATGTCTCAGAGAGAGTTCTGCTGAAGCTGTATGTCTCAGGGAAAGGGTTCTGCTGAAGCTGTATGTCTCAGAGAAAGGGTTCTGCTGAAGCTGTATGTCTCAGAGAAAGGGTTCTGCTGAAGCTGTTTGTCTCAGAGAAAAGGTTCTGCTGAAGCTGTAACTCTGTTCCCAGGAGGAGGCCCGGAGGCACTTTGATTGCCCCATCCTGGAGGGCATGGAGCTGGAGAACCAGGGCGGCCTGGGCACCGAGTTCAACCACTGGGAGAAGAGACTTCTGGAGGTGAGTGGAGGGAAGGCTGTGGTCTTAAAGCTGGTGATTAAGAGGACTGTAATCTGGTCATTGCCTTGGTGTGGCATAGCTCTGTTTTCATTGGGTGCTCCGCCTGCAAAGGCATGCGTTCTGTCTAAAGACAACATTCTTGCTCAGACACGGCTGCTTTGAGTCTGGGCTACAAAAATGTCGAACTGAGAGGCAGCTGCTTCCCTTATTTTGCCTTCCTGGAGTGAAAGCATGCGACTTGACTCCCCCATGAGCCAACTTTTCCACCTTGGATAACCTTTTTTTTTCTTTTTTTTTTCTCCCCTCTTTTCTTCTTCGGTCAGGTTTACTTGCAGTGCATCCGGAAAGAATTCACAGCGCTTCACTTTTCCCACATTTTGTTATGTTACAGCCTTATTCCAAAATGGAATAAATTCATTTTTTTTTTACTCAGAATTCTACACACAACACCCCATAATGACAACATGAAAGAAGTTTTAAATTTTTTTTTAGCAAATTTATTAAAAAAATAAAAAACTAAGATATCACATGTACATAAATATATTCACAGCCTTTGCCATGAAGCTCAAAATTGAGCTCAGGTGCATCCTGTTTCCACTGATCAACCTTGAGATGTTTCTACAGCTTAATTGGAGTCCACCTGTGGTAAATTCAGTTGATTGGACATGATTTGGAAAGGCACACACCTGTCTATATAAGGTCCCACAGTTGACAGTGCATGTCGGAGCACAAACCAAGCATGAAGTCAAAGGAATTGTCTGTAGACCTCCGAGACAGGATTGTCTCGAGGCACAAATCTGGGGAAGGGTACAGAAACATTTCTGTTGCTTTGAAGGTCCCAATGAGCACAGTGGCCTCCATCATCTGTAAATGGAAGAAGTTCGGAACCACCAGGACTTTTCCTAGAGCTGGCCGCCCGTCTAAGCTGAGCAATCGGGGGAGAAGGGCCTTAGTCAGGCAGGTGACCAAGAACCCGATCGTCACTCTGTCCGAGCTCCAGCGTTCCTCTGTGGAGAGAGGAGAACCTTCCAGAAGGACAACCATCTCTGCAGCAATCCACCAATCAGTATGGTAGAGTGGCCAGATGGAAGCCACTCCTTAGTAAAAGGCACATGGCAGCCCGCCTGGAGTTTGCCAAAAGGCACCTGAAGGACTCTCAGACCATGAGAAACAGAATTCTCTGGTCTGATGAGACAAAGATTGAACTCTTTGGCGTGAATGCCAGGCATCATGTTTGGAGGAAACCGGGCACCGCTCATCACCTGGCCAATACCATCCCTACAGTGAAGCATGGTGGTGACAGCATCATGCTGTGGGGATGTTTTTCAGCGGCAGGAACTGGGAGACTAGTCAGGATTGAGGGAAAGATGAATGCAGCAATGTGCAGAGACATCCTAGATGAAAACCTGCTCCAGAGCGCTCTTGACCTCAGACTGGGGCGACGGCTCATCTTTCAGCGACCCTAAGCACACAGCCAAGGTATCAAAGGAGTGGCTTCTGGACAACTCTGTGAATGTCCTTGAGTGGCCCAGCCAGAGCCCAGACTTGAATCCGATTGAACATCTCTGGAGAGATCTGGAAATGGCTGTGTACCGTCGCTCCCCATCCAACCTGATGGAGCTTGAGAGGTGCTGCAAAGATAGGTGTTCTAAGATAGGTGTGCCAAGCTTGTGGCATCATATTCAAAAAGGTGCATCAACAAAGTATTGAGCAAAGGCTGTGAATACTTATGTACATGTGATTTCTTAGTTTTTTATTTGTAATAAATTAGCAAAAATTTCAAAAACTTATTTCATGTTGTCATTATGGGGTGTTGTGTGTTGAATTTTGAGTAAAAAAAATGAATTTATTCCATTTTGGAATAAGGCTGTAACATAACATAAAATGTGGGAAAAGTGAAGCGCTGTGAATACTTTCCGGATGCACTGTATGTGCAAACTGAAGTTTAGCATAAAAACAGTTGGATGAAAACCCCACTTATAACTGGGACGATCTACATTGGTTGGATGCAGCTTTGTTATGCTGGGGGTAGAGTGGGTTTGAGTTAGCCCGGGCTGGGTGATCATCACTCAGGGTCCTGTCACTGGGTCTACCACAAGGTGTCTCCAGGTCTCTCTGAATGTGCTCTTCCCTCACCAGAATGAAGCCATGACCGGATCTCACACGCAGAACAGAGTGTTTTCCAGGATTACCCTGGCAATAATGGAAGACACTGGGTGAGCATGGAATTTATTTTCCTTGAATTTCCATAGGAGTTGCCATCTTGAAACCACGTTACCATGGCATGAAAATTTGTTTTGTTGTTGTTTTCCCCCCCACAGAATGATTTTATGCTTGTTGGCATGACTTGTGGAATGGACTGGGTTAGGCTTATATGTTGTTGAAACTCAAGAAGTTGTAGCCTAAGAGTTTAGGAGCAAAACATGCTGGGAAACTGAAATATTTTTTATGTTCCAAGTTTGTTAGCTGACTGTAATTGCATTGCCTTCAGATACTATAACCACATGGTGGCAGTGATGATGATGATGATGATGGAGGTGGAGGTGGAGGTGGAGGTGGAGGTGGAGGTGGAGGTGGAGGTGGAGGTGGTGATGATGCGTTGCTCTGTGGATACAGGTGGTACAGAGCCAACTACAGTCTGTCGGAGCGGCTGGACTGGGGCCGGGGCATGGGATGCGACTTTGTGATGAAAAGCTGCAAGCACTGGATGGACCAGCAGCGACGGAGGTACGGCCCTGCACGGGACCAGCCTGGAGGGGGCGCCATACTGTCCATTTACTGCACACTGCTCTGCTGTTTCCCTTCGCTCCATTAGCATCTCCATAATGCTTCCATGGGAGCACATTTTCATTGGAATGGAGAATTGACTCGCAATAATAGCACAAAATCTGCTCTGGTACAGCAGTACAGTACTGCTCCCTACGGTTAATTTTCTGTGCACAGATGAAACAGAAGCCACAGCTGGCTACGGCCGGGTGATGATGCGTTATGGGTTTGTGGATGGTCAGCCGTGATGCTGAAGACTGACGTGTCTGTGTGTCTGTGTGTCTGTGTGTGGACAGTAGGCGGGTGCTCAGCCCGTACTGTGACATGGTGAGGACCACGCCACTCCAGCTCACCTGCAGGCAGGACCAGCTGGCGGTGGCCGTTTGCAACCTGCAGAAATACCCCCAGCAGCTGCCCCTGGAGTTCCAGGTACAGTGTGTGCACAGGCACTCCTAACTCCACTGTCGTTCTCCTCAGAACTCTTATGTGCGGGTTCTAGAACTCCACTAATTCAGTCACCAGTCGTGATTGTGACATCAGCATTGGAGTGTTCAGTTGAGAACATTCTAATTACATATTTTTTGTGACCTCACACCATAAAAGGGTTAAGAGAAAAAGTGTCGGTTCAACCGACCCTGAACTCGTGAATTCACTTTTCGCTTCTTTTAAACTCTTGTTTGTTTACTACTTAAAGTAGCACTATCCAGTCTCTGTTTTGCACCTTCTGTTGAACTATGCTGTAAAGTTGTACAATGCCTGTTATTATCCCCTGTGGTACTGATAACTTGCTATCATTCCTGGTCTTTGCCATACCTTCTTGTGTGCACTTTTGTAGTTTGACCTGGATAAGAACATTCGCTAATATATAAATGGTTAAATGTGTAGTACGATGTATTCAAAAGGCAATAATATTCTGACTAATTGACTCATACTGAATGAATAATGCCATATAGAGCTTGACAGAAGTATTTGTGTATCTGTATAACTATATGACAACTGTCAACAGTGAATGTGACATCTTGACATGTATGTAGCAATGTACAATGTAGCTAGTGAATGGAAGGCTTATTCTATAAAAAGTACAGTACACCTCAAGTAAGATGTGACCTTAATACAGTATTAATTTCTGTAGTTGGCATTTATTGGCAATTGGCAGATGCTCTTATCCAGAGCGACGTACAGTTGATTAGACTAAGCAGGAGACAATCCTCCCCTGGAGCATTGCAGGGTTAAGGGCCTTGCTCAAGGGCCCAGCGGCTGTGCGGATCTTATTGTGGCTACACCGGGATTAGAACCACCGACCTTGCGTGTCCCAGTCATTTACCTTAACCACTACGCTACAGGCCGCCCCTAGACGTGTCTGAACATGAACCAGTGGGGATGTGTGGGTCAGTGTTGTCACCGTAGGACCGTGTGTCTGAACACTTTTCCCCCCTGCAGTACTTCGACCACATTGCCGGCGTGCCCCAGGAAGAGCTGGCCTTCTACGGAGGCGCGGTGGAGATCGCAGATTACTGCCCCTTCAGCCAGGAGTTCAGCTGGCACCTGAGTGGAGCCTACCACCGTAGCTCCAACTGCAGGGTGCTGGAGAACCAGCCTGGTGAGACCGCAGTGCCCCCTTCAGACCGGAATGTGTATTACATCGTTTTAGTATAAATCTGCCATTTTTCTTTTTCACGTATTTGCTACCTTCTCACAATGGCGTTGTTGTAGTAATATCGATTCAGTGCACTTACATTCTTAACCCATTCAGTCCCAAGAGTACCATATAGCACTCATATATTGCTCAATATTACCGTTTTAGACAACAACATTGTTGGGTTGTCTCTAAGCAGTCTCCTTTCACAAAAATATGCTATCGCTGGATAAAATTCTACGAAAAATGCCATCCTTACCCGTAGTATGTGTACTTAATGTTCGTTAGAATTTCTCATTTCTGTTGTAAGGTGTGTTTGCGGAGCCCATCGAGGGACGAGGATTAGCATGTGCCATCCAGTAAACGCTGTGATGCATTGCGTTGTGTGTGTGTGCGTTTTCGCTTAAGCGTCTGTCCCTGTCGCGACCTCACCCGACAGATCTGTGGAGGAACTACGGCGCGGAGGAGTATGGCCCCGACTCCTTGTGCGTGTATCAGAAGTCTCCCTTCGTCATGGAGCGGTGCGCCTCGCGGATGACCTATCCCGACTGGGGCAGCGGCTGCTACAAGGCAAGACGAGTCGAGTGCAGAGCAGACGCAGACGCAGACGGTCACACCCCTTTCATCGTTTTTGGATTCAAACGCTGGACTCTGTGCCCCATTGGTCCCGCCTGGTGTCACTGAGCCAGCCGGGAGGACGAGAGGGCGGGGGTGTTTGCGCTCCTTGAGAGTACCTCATTGGTTCCAGTACATCAGACAAGCTCATGCTGTCATCTGGCAGTCTTGCTCTCAACGAGCTTATTGGTGCCAATCAGCCTCTCTCTCGCGCGTGAGAGGTGTCAATTGTGAAGTGCTGTGGATAAAAGTTCTGTGTGAATGCAGTCCACGTACCATTTTTTTCCCCATTACAAGCTCGGTAAAGCGTGGGGAAGTACTTTAGCCGAAAGCAGTTGCGTGTTGGGACACGGGAGGGCAGCGGTGGTGTAAAGCGGTTGTGTAATTATGACCCGGCGTTCCTCCCCGTCACGCGCGCGTCTGAGGTTCTCTGGTTCCTCATCCAAGAGTGGAGAAACCCGAAGCCCCGCCCCTAAACTTTACCACCGATCACGGTCTGGACAAATGAATAGATGCTGAACTGTACGTTTTGTTTTGCATGCAACTTTTTCTGTCGAGTAAAGGAGGCAAGGGTGAATATTTACAGCAATATTCCCTGCCCCATACAGAGCAGCCTGTAGCCTAGTGGCTGAGGTGCATGACTGGGACCTGGGCGGTTGGTGGTTCAAGCCCCGGTGTAGCCACGATAAGATCCACACAGCTGTTGGGCCCTTAACCCCACATTGCTCCCCGGGTGCTGCACTGTGGCTGCCCACTGCTCCTAAGTAACTAGGAGGGCAGAGGTCACATTACCCCAAAATGTTAAAAAAAAAAGTCCATCTTCTTTTTCTACACACATTTAATTCTGTTCATTATGACACCTACTCTGGACTTTAAGAGAACCAGAGTGTTTGCTTCTCCAGTGACTCCAGTGAGTTTAATTCACTCTGAACCAAGTTCCATCTGAACATTCCCAACTCTGTAAAAAAAAAAAAAAAAAAAAATAGCTCTTCACATCAAAGTAATCGTTTCTGGTGCCACTCTGACTAGGCTAATCATTTGCGCAGTGATTAGATACAGCCACTATCTGTCACGAAAAACAAACCAGCTCCTTTAACCCTTTCAGTCCCACGTCCAATGTGAAGTGGCTCCACTTAAATCACTAGGGCTTTGAATGAATTTAGTAAGGGTTTAATAGGGGCTGAAAACAATAATATTGTATAATAGGAGATTGGTTGAAAAAGTATAATCAATCAATCAATTTGTATGTGTATAGCGCTTTTAACAAAGGGCCTTTGTCACAAAGCAGCTTTACAGAGAAACTGGGCCCCAACAGTACACCTAGGGCAACAGGAGCAAGGAAAAACTCCCTGGCTAACAGGAAGAAACCTTGAGCAGAACCTGACTCATTAGGGGCACCCATCTGCCGCTGGTTGACACCGGTTTGTAGAAAGAATGGTTTTAAACAGAAAACCCGATGAATAAAAGTACATAAATGTCCAATTATAAAGCAGAGATGAGGTTGAGGGATGGCAGGAACACCAATGGGTGGCACTGTCAGGCAAGGGGACAGCCTTGGTGCTCCAGCTGAATCAGCAGTGGCTGGAGCTCCGGGCCAGGAGGGGGTGGGCAGGAAAAGTTGAGGAGAGAGGAAGGTAGTAACATTGTTAGGGGGTCCAGATGGTAATTGGTCAATCACAGCAAGAGAGAGAGGTGCCTGCGTGCGATGAGGAGAATAAGGTTTTGAGGCACTCTCGGTACTGAGAGGGTTAAGATGTCGTGCCGTGTTTGATTTGGGTGTGGCCTCCTGTCCCTCAGATCTCCTGCTCTGCCACGGGATTGGTCCTGTGGGTCCAGGACACGCCCTTCCAGTGCGTACACGCTGGGCAGCTGCTGAACGTCAACGTGCGCATCAGCGAATGGGTCTACAGCGGGACGCTGGTCTGCCCGCCCTGCGCGGACTTCTGCCCCACCTGCCCCCTCCCGCACCAGCTCCCGCCCCTCAACTCCTCCCGGAGAGACCCCATCGGTTAGTCTTACTCACATTTCTGGGCAGCCGGTAGCCTATTGGCTGAGGTACATGACTGGGACCTGGAAGGTTGGTGGTTCAAGTCCTGGTGAAGTCACAATAAGATCTCACACAGCTGTAGGGGCCCTTGAGCAAGGCCCTTAACCCTGCATTGCTGCAGGGGGGATTGTCCCCTGCTTAGTCTAATCAACTGTAAGTTGCTTTGACTATAACAAATGGTTTATTACTGTCACTGTCACTGTTACTTATCACTGTCGCACAGTATGGGGCCGTTCCCAAACTCATGTGTAGCCTACACATTATAGACTTATAGACATTATATTCACTAGCATTAAAGGTACAATAGGTCATTTCGGACTTCTAACGATCAAGAGAGGAATTGCAGCAACAAACTCATTTTGGCAGACGCTCTTATCCAGAGCGACGTACAGTTCATGAGACTAAGCAGGAGACAATCCTCCCCCTGGAGCAATGCAGGGTCAAGGGCCCAACGGCTGTGCGGATCTTATTGTGGCTACACCGGGATTGGAGCCACCGACCATGCGTGTCCCAGTCCTTTACCTTAACCACTACGCTACAGGCCTCCCTCCTCATGACCCCGATGGTACAAATAAGGTTACGCAGACCCTGCACTGGTAATAATATGTCTGGTATGAGATTTTTCTTCACCGGTGTGGTCCTACCAAGCCCCATTTTGGAGTGATCTTTATTGCCTTCCCTCCATTTTCAGACCCTTGCTCCAGCTCTTCCAGCGTGGCGGTGACGCTGGGGCTCCTCCTGGTCAACCTCCTCCCTCTGCTGGCCGGGTTTGTCCTGTGCGTGTGGAACTGAAGCCCTGAAGCCCTGGAGCCCTGAAGCCCTGGAGCCCTGGAGCCCTGGAGCCCTGGAGGTTGGGGGAGTTTGCTGGAGTTTGCCTGGGACCCCAGCACTGCTGTAGGCTCCGTAAGCGCCCTGGTAGGAGAGATCCGGAACGGAGGTTTACCTTGAATCCCCCCCCCCACCCCCCGTCGTGTGTACCAACTCGGCCTTCGGTTTGAGGGAACAAGAAGCCATCGTCGTACTCCTTTTATAGAGTTAAAGTGCCAGTGAGTATGCTGCGGATACAATGAGAAGCCATACTTCCGAGACGAGGGTGAAATTCAGGGGCTCTGGTGCCAGTTTGGTTCGTGTTCTCGAGTGGCGGTTGGCGCCGGACGGTTGCCGGGCGATCGCGGTCACATTGGAACGCTGGAGTAGGTGGGTCAGTTCACAGCTCATCGGGTGGAGCTTGTTCCCCTAATGACATCGGTTTTCCTGCTCCGAGCGGATGGAAGAAGAACGTCGTTTGTCGGTGTGTGTGTGTGTGTGACGTGATCTAGCGCGTGGTTTAAGTGTAACTGTGACAGAATCCGATATTTATATCTTCTCAGGCTCGGGGCCTTGCATTACATCGATGGTGAATGGAAACTGACTGAATGTCACTGTACGGTTTTGTATAACATTAGGACATGAAACGATGAACCCTGGCTGTACTGTATGCTACGAAGCTAACGATTATACTTTATGAAAAGAACACTAATATATTAACTTAAAGGCATTTTTGTAGCTCGGATTATAACACTTTTTAAACTTTGAAACACCGATTAACCGGATAACAACATTTGTTAATGTCGTACTTTAACAGTAAGCATAATGCTGCCTCATAAACTCTCCTTCAAAGAAATCGGGAGAATCTGCGGGACAATTCTCACCCCCAATCCTGAGTCAGGAACCTCGTTTTACGAGAGTCGATGAAAACGGCTTGCAGCTTCGTGTAGATAATGGTCCGGACAGAAACTATAAACGACAGCGGTACCCCAGAGAACCGAACCCGTCAGGAATTGCGGTCGCTCGGAAAACGCAGACGTTTTCGGAACTCTGAAGGTGACGTTGAAATGCGCCCACCAATTTTTACGACATGAAATATTTATTTCAGTTTGGCTTGTTTCAAGTTATAATAAACCAATAACCTCAATGGCATTTGCCCAAACAGTAATTGTCATATCAAGTGCAATCAAATAACCAACAGTGGATTAAACTTGTAAACTAAAATGGCTAAATCCATACAGTGGATGTTGGGAATTATTATGGATTCAAATACTTTTCTGTGCTCAATTTTTGTCTGGAGCCATCCAAGAGGACTTGGATGGGGTTGAACTTTTTTGAGATTATGTCATAGGTTCCAATATACCAAACAAGCATAGAAAAGTATTTGAATTCAAAACAATTGCATATTTGACCCAGGTCTGTTTTAGAGTCTGCATGTTTGCAGGAATTTGGAAACATTTGTGTGATTTGTTCTGAATGTTAGCTCTAATTTAAAAAATAATAATAATGAAATGGTGGCATCGTGCCATTATATCCCTCACTTCTTGCTATCGCTGAAATTTCTACGTATTTTAACTAATTTATGTATCCACACCAAAGGTCTATTGGTTTTGCTTTTAGCTAATCATTAAAATCTAGGAGTTTAGCATATTTGTGCAGCTCACTCCAGTATGAGCATGTTTTACTAAGACATTTGGAATAAAAAAACGGAAAAGCTGAATATTCACAGCAGGGGAACAAAACCATCAGTCTTTATTTTTATTTTTTTTCATTTCTTGTTGATGTCTAATATTTGCACAAGCTAACATTCAATACCGTACATGTGTTGTATGTATATGTTTTTTAAAATGTTGTGTTAATACCCAAGTACATGGAAAAATATAATTTAGTGCAATGAGTTCTTACTTGAAGATGCATTGAGTGGAAATATTTATCCCTTGCACTTTGTGCTGCCTTGGCATCACAGGAATAGAAGTATACAAAAAAAAAAGAGATTTTCGGCTGACATGTTTGCGTAAGGTTAGCCCTTGATCAGCAACACTGTAGAATGGTACTTCTGTCTTGTCATGGGGATTACAATGGCTTTTAACAGTCATTTTTCACGTTTGGGTCAATATGTGAGTCATTCCTACCACATGAGGCGTTCGGTCTGCATTTTTTGTTAGTTTTTGCTTTGGGGGTCATCTCTGTGTTTAGGCAGCTACAGTATTTTGTTTGATTTGTAAATGTGTTGAAGAAAAGCAGCTTTTCCCAGAAAATGTGACAACCCACACACATTTTTGGATACTGAAGGGATTACTGGTGATGGTGAATGACTAATGTGGCGTTACAGAATATTTTCCCTTTTCCATTTTTGAGAAGGGAAATTTAAAAGCATTATGTCTGTAATGGACATAATCACATAGATGACATCATAAATATGGATTTGTATGATACAATGTGGGTTATCAGATTTTATTTATTTTTTCCTGGTTAGCCTTTATTGTATTAACCTACCATTGTACTGTAGCAGTGTCAGAATATTTTTTCTTCTTTTTTTGGTCATTTAGCAGATGCTTTTAATCCAAAGCGATTTACAACCAGAATATTTATGGCTTTGTAAATAGGTCAGAGGTTACATAAGGCCCCCCCCCCCCCCTTTTTTTTTTCCTAAATGCACTAAACCTGTCATCAGTAAGCCTTAACATCCTGAGAGAAAAGTCTTAAAGGAGACTAGCAGTGGTAGCAGGAACTGGAATATCAACACCGTACCATGGTGCCTACCCATCTATCATATGTACCAGTTTCACAGGGCGGAGGGTAGGCGTGTTTTTAAGTCTTGTCTTTGTAACGATCATCATGTATGTTACAAGTGACGTATGCAGAATTTTGGTATTAGGTCAAATTTGAGAGTAATTCCACATGTAGTAAGAAGTCGGTACAGGCATCTACTATACCATGCACAATGCCACAAAAAAAACAATTTTAAGCGGGACTATACTTTGTTTTTGAATGTACTTTTGTATATTTCTTTTTGAAACGTTGCTGAGAAGTCCATTTCATTCTCAAGAAAGAAAATGCTTTGTTCAGGGGTCGACAGTGCTCCCTGGAAAAAGAACATTTATACTAACTGGGATGCATGAGTGTGCTCCTAATGTTCAGAGCAGGTGTTCAGGTGTGCTCCCTGAGTCCTACCTGTGGTAACTGTATCCCTGAAAACACCTTTACAGGTGTATGCGTGGAAAAGGTCGGTGCATGGAAAATATACTGTGGTATACTTTCAAACTCGATAAACTGCTGCAAGGTTTATTGGTTATCAATTCTTTTGACTTTCCATCATTAATCCATGTTGCAGATTTCCAGACAGGGGTATAGTACTACGAGGTATACTGCAAATATTTGTTCTCCGTCAAGTTTTTAGATATTCCCATTTTTCATATTTGTATTTTTAAGACTTCTTTGTTCGCATTCCATAAGAGCTATGTACTGTGATGCTTTTGTATGCACTGTAAACGTTATTCATTGCTAATTGTTAGTTTCTTGTAGTAGGAATTGTCAAAATTGTTCTGTGCTGAAATTCCTGTCTTATTTCTAGTTGTTTGGTGTATTATCATTTTTCCCATTAGTCAAATTAAAATATGTTGAACTAAGTTGGTGACAATCTTTAGTACACCAAGAGAGGTCACAATTATGCATTGTTCCCCAGTTTTCTGGAATTCAAGACTCAATCACAGCTGTTAAATAGTAGTAGACAGTCAACATGCACAACTTTGCTATTTCCTCTTCAAGTACATGTTCTGGCTGCTTCATATTACATGGAAATCGTTATATTTAACTGAATAAGCTTTGAAACAAACTGACGCCGATTTGAAGGACTATGTTGTATGTAAACGAGTAACACAGTGGCATCACTACAGCTTGTAATTCTGTTTTTTGATGAACTACTGATTAAAGCAAGTGACACAAAGGTATGTCAGTGATTTGATTGGCATGACGTCATGCCAAACTGAAATCACGATATACCCCCACCTTTCTTAATGTACAGAGACCAAAGACATTTCTATGCAGAAATCTAGGTATTAAAGCTGTACATTTACAGAAATAGTAGAACCAATCATTAATAGCCATACTCCTTAAATGGTCTGGGGTTCAAATGACACTGAATTAAAGCAAGGATGATTATATTACAGCTTGTAGACATTGTGCCACTGTTTACCACACTATAAATGGTCAGAGTTGGTGCTCTTTTGGGCCATTGTCTACTCTTATCTGCGTTAGAGTGGTTGACATCCGGTTTATTCATTTTATTAATAGTCAACAAAGGGCTTCTGTATTACAGTTAGTGCAATGTATGTGGTCCAAATCCATACAAAGAAATAAACATGAATTCATCTTGCCTAGTTTCATTAGCCTTTCTTTGTGGACTAATGTACAGTATATGTTGTATCAAGTATCATTCATGTTTTTATGACAATTTCACTTACAGTAGTATGCTTTCGATTTTTTTTTTTATTTTTTTTTTTTTTTTTTTTACAAAATTCAATACAGCTCTTACACAAAATAACAAAAAAACAAAAGAAAATCACTAATGCATTTGTCTCTTGTTAACTTGGGGCAGTGGTTCTAAAACTCCCTGTGCATGTTGGTTTTTGAGCCAGCTGCAGAATTTTAAAAAGCTGTTCATTTTTCTTAATCCCCCCCCCCCAAAACATATCCACTCAAGCCACACAGTACAAAATGGTAAAGCATGGTATGAAGAAAAAGTCATATTGCCTTGTGCTACTGTATATCGCAAATGACATAAAAACGCACACATTAACAGACTGAATCGAGTGAATCAATTGGCTCCTAATTGGTAAAAGTGTGAGGACACACCTGGCCATTAAAACTAACCGTTTAGTAGATAAGAATTCAAAGACAAGGCAAATTATGTAACAAACCTGCATTGTGTTGAGACGTTTAAGGAGAAATTATGAAAGTACTCAAATGTTCAAAACCTTGAGCGAGAGAGATTAGCTGTAGCAAATAAATCGGCATGCACAGAGTTCCCCGGGACCCGGGTTTTACAGACTGTGCTGCAACACAGGCAGGTGCCGGTGCCCGTGCAGGTGGAGTGAGAACGGGACGTTGTGCGGGGATCACATGTGCTCCGGATGGTTCTGCAGACAGGTGATGAAGTCCTTCACGGGACGTCCCTGAAAGCAGATCTCGTACACGGACGCAAACAGCGGAAATCTGTGTGTGGCGGGGTGGAGAGATTAAGAGCCACGTTAAACCGCGATCGCCGTTCTCCGGTTCAGCTGCTGGTGCATTTCGCTGCTGGCCAGATCTCGTTTTCCAGGGTGCATTTCGGTTGATGAGTAATTCTTGGCCACCAAGCCAATTTCTATACAAACTCAAACTTTAGTGCAGGGGTGTCAAACTCCAGTCCTGGAAGGCCTCAGAGTCTCTGGTTTCTGGTGCGTTTCGGCACGAGAGATACAGTTCAAAGTCTTTCATTGGCTTAGAGTCCACACACCTTGTTCTCAAGGCCAGAATTGTCTGCTGATTGAAAAGAAACCACAAACACCAGCAGACACTGCGGCCCTCCAGGACTGGAGTTTGACACCGGTCTTGGTGGCCAGAATTATTGACACCCCTGCTTTCGTGTACAATGTGTTCCTTGTTAATACAAGCAGAGCAGCGCACAGATCTCACCATTAAGATGTCCAGTATGGTTATTTAAATAACTGATCGAAACAAAATGATTGAAACGGGGAAGTCGGGTCACTCACTTGCTGGTCATCTCCCTCTTCTTGAGTAGCTTGTAGACCTCGGCTGAGGTCTGTGGGCCCTGCAGTTTCTGCCCGTTCAGCATCTCAGCCTCCAGCTCCTCGATGGACTAGAGGGAGTTCACAGCCACAAAGGGTCAGTAACAGGGCGGGACCACGGTGGCTGGTGCAGCCCAAAATTCACCGGCCAATTTCACCGCTATAGCAGACAACTAGATATTTAGAATAGAACAGGACCTTGGCTAGATATTTATAATAGAACAGGACCTCGAAATGATGGGTGGTTACCTGCCAAAAGCGGTGTTGAGCGTATACTGTGTGTTGGTATTGAAGAGGCCCTCATCAGTGCTGTGTTTCTATGTCTTGTATACATGTCTAACAGATCTGCGTCAAATACATAATTGTTTAATGTGCTGAAATACTTTACTGTGCTCGATTGATGTTGTCCGGTGCAATTGAGCCCACCAAGAAGACAAGAAGGTGGGTGTTGGTACTGCAGACAAGCTTATTAACCCTTGTGTAGTCTTAATGCTGTATACTCCCCTTGTCCCAAGTGTCAAAAATGACCCGCCTTCACTAAACCCCCAAAAATAAGCAGCTTAATTGAACTTTAAACCCCAGATCAATTTTTCATGAAGAAACAACCTGTCACTCTTCACAAACTTTGTCATCAAAGTTCAAGTTCATCAGATAATTTAGGTGGGTTTTCTCCGCTGCTAAACATAGTGGCAGGTAAGTCAGACAACACAAGGGTCAAACTGTAGCAAAGGTTTTTGAATCTTAAAACCGTGATGCATTTCACCCCGGTGTAAGGCTGACAAGAGGGTGGAATGGCTGACAGGAGGGTAGAATGGCTCACCTTGCCGGTCTTGGCGAAGGCTTCTGCCACGCGTCGGTTGCGGCCCCCGTAGCAGGTTGTGATGAGGTCCGCCACCCCGCAGCTCTCCAGGAAGGTGGCCGAGCTCACGTCGCCCCGGCAGAAGATCTTGGCGAACTCCACCATCTCCATCAGGCCCAGACGGATCACCGCCGCCTTGGTGTTGTCCCCGAAGCCCAGGCCGTCGCAGAACCCCGCCCCCACTGCCACAATATTCTGGGAAAGTAATAATGTGTTATTTAGCCAACGCTTTTATCCAAAGCCACTTACACAGTTGATTTGACTAAGGGGGGGGGGGGTGGTGGCGGCAATCCCCCCTGGAGCAATGTGCGGTTAAGGGCCCAACGGCTGTGTGGATCTTATTGCGCCTACAACAGGGCTTGAACCACCAACCTTCTGGGTCCCAGTCATGTAGCTTAGCCATTAGCCTACAGGCTGCCCAATAGGATTCAGAGTTTCTAGTTCAGCTAATGTAGCTATGGGTTAGCTCACTTAGCTACTGCTGATCATCAATTACATTGATAGCTTGCATGTACTTTCGAGAGATTCTCTAGGCAATGACAAAAACAGGAAACAAAACCTCTACAGGTTTATATCGCACCTGACATGGGTCAATGGGTCGGTTTCACAGACACAGATTAAGTTTACAGTAGTCTGGCCCAAACTGAGCTTTGCGTATAGAGAATTGCCGTTCAAAATGGGAATTTCTTCGAGGACTGAGCTTAATCTGCGTCTGTGAAACTGGCCCCAGTTTTAATGGTGTCTTAATGATGGTAGGTATTCCTAGTTTAATGTAAAATGTCTACGTGTGTTTGTGTACATTTTTATTTTCACACGATACGTTTCACGTTTCGTATGCCCATACCTTCAGAGCACCGCAAAGTTCAACAGTGTCACTCTCGGACACAACCGTAATCCTGAAATTAGGAGTTTGTAGCAGTTCTTTGAAGAGCTGGCCATGCTGCAGGTCTGTGGCCCCTGTATTTAAGAAGAAACACAAAATGACGGCAGTCCAGTGGAAAACATAGCCAACGTTTACGTGGGACGACGTCCCATTTCCCTACATCAGGGCCGCCCAACCCCGTTTCCTGGAGACCTTCCATCCTGTTGGTTTTCATTTCAACCCTAATTTGGCGAACCTGATTCTACTAATTATCAGTGCAGTGAGATCTCTCGCTGTTGGATGAGGTGTGCTTTGTTCGTTTTGGAGTGAAAACCCACAGGGCAGTGTATCTTCAGTGTCGGGCAGATAATATCCACTGACTCTTGAAGCTGTACATGTTAACACTGAGAAACAGAAATTTATTTTGTTCAATACTTTTTATGACCGACGCCGTTTTCTGCAGGATTAATTATGTCCATAATAAATCAAATTCTGCGTTTTGTGGGATTAGTGTAATCAGGAAGGGTGTTATAAACATCTCCATACAGTTGCTGGGATGTTCCATATTTTGGTTTGGATACTTTTTAGGAAAAATCAAAATCAAAAAGATCAATTTCAGATCAGAGCAGAGCATCTTCTAATACCTGAGGTACACGGACTAAAATAATGCTGTCCTCAATAAGATCCTATTCCCCGGGATCCAATAACAAACACAGAGTCAAAACGTAGGTTGTGTCATGTTTACCGATGGTGGTTTCGCAGAACTTCTCGTCTGCCACCTCGTTGGCGATGTTGGCGCCCATCAGCACGCAAACCTTGATCTCCAGCTTCTCTCGCACGATTTCCGAGATGAGCTTCAGACCCTCCGGGCCTTCGTCGATACCCTGTGCAGATTAAGGGTCAGACACCAAGCCCGTTTCTACCATACGGTCTCACCCAGGGGTGCACAACTCCGGTCCTGGAGGGCCGATCTACGTGCTGGTTTTTGTTCCAACTGGTTACCTTCATTTTAGTTTTCTGACCGCTCTACAGTAGTTCACTCCTGTACTGGATCACAGTAAAATCTTTAGGATATACCTGCAGACTGTGACTGTAGCTGGTGCTTATACACATATCAGATTTAGACACGATTGAGCTAATTCAATAATTAAGAGCAGAAGTTGCCACAAAATCCTGAAACAGATCGGCCCTTGCTGTGCCCCCCTGGTATAACCACCACCAAGGGTCAACAGGACCGTTATGCTGAGGTCTGGACTAGAGCCACCTGAGTTGGTATAAAATAAAAGCCTAGCGAGGAATCCTAAGAATGAGGTACAGCATGGGTGTCAAACTGAATTCCCAAGGGGCCGCAGCGTCTGCTGGTTTTTGTGGTTTCCTTTCAATCAGCCGTCAATTAAGGCCTTGAGAACAAGGAGTGTCGATTCTTTAGCCAATCAATTACTTAAATGAACCACAGGTTCATTACATTATTGGCATTTGGCAGACGCTCTTATCCAGAGTGACGTACAGTTGATTAGACTAAGCAGGAGACAATCCTCCCCTGGAGCGATGCAGGGTTAATGGCCTTGCTCCAGGGCCCAACGGCTGTGCGGATCTTATTGTGGCCACACCGGGATTAGAACCACGACCTTGCGTGTTCTCAGAACAACCCGAAAACCAGCAGACACTGCGGCCCTCCAGGACTGGAGTTTGACACCTGTGAGGTACAGCTTTCTCTGAAAGAGCACCACCCCTTTAGCCTAATCCAGGGGTGCACAGCATGGGCCGATCCGCTCCAGGGTTTTGTGCCACTTCTGCTCTTAATGATTTAATTAGCCAAATAATGTCTTGAGCACATGTCTGTAGCGTTGTGGTAGAACCTATGCACTTGTAAGTCGCTTTGGATTAAAAGCGTCTGCCAAATGAATAAAATGTAAAATGTAAAAAAAAATTTGCATACGGACCAGCTGCAGACTGCTAGACTGTATCATAAAGATTGTACTGTGAGCTGTCAGAAAAATTAATTAAGGTACTTGGTTGGAACAAAAACCAGCTCGCAGACTCACCCTCCAGGACCGGAGTTGTGCAACCCCGCCTTACTCTGAACTCATATTTCAGGAATATTGTGCACTCTTGCTTTGACTCTTGATAACTGCAATGCAGCTGATGTGTGTCCAGGACTTTCAATAGCCCTCATTCACAGTGTCACTGTCTCAATATACTGCACATTATATACTGTCGTGCAAATACATGAACGTTGTATTTGCATGATATACATTGCAACATGCTATATAATCATGCATTCACACAGCCGTATGTCTTGCACAGCACCAAACCTAGGCATTCGCCTAGTGCAATTTATTCTTATGATAAGGCACATCTGTATTAAGTCTCATCCTCACTTTGTTTTCTTTATTTCTAAATGCATAATGCCCAAGCACAGTAGCAAGGCCTTTCATCACTGCAAGAGTTTGCAATCTCCCATGTACCAAATAAAATCTAAGCTTATTTGTCATCGCGCATTTCACAAGCGATTGTCACAACACACAATTGTTCCATGCACTCCTGACGCTCTACAGCCCACCAACTGAGCTACACAGACAGTGAGCTGGAGGCCTGAAGATCTTTCATAGCGGATGGGGGTGCAGGTTACCGGAAATGTGTCGTTACGTACAACTCTGCGGAATTCGTATCAGTACTTACTTGCCTCAGTTCCATCACAAGAGGCAAATGTGTCCGCATTAAGAGAACAGAGACGTGATCGGTGTACTTGATCTTACTTTAATGAGGGAAATCCCAATAGCCCCCGGCTTGACGTGAGGCTTCATCTGCTCGCATAACTTTCCAATGAACTGATGGGGTATCACAAAGATGAAAAAGTCCGCCCCTGCCATGGCTTCCACAATTTCAGGCACTGCAACCTTCAAGTAAGGAAAAAATAAAATAATAAATAAACAGGGATGACTTAGACTCCCATCTCCTAAGGAGCAGATGTTACACCGCATGCATTGTCTTTCCAATACCTCAGCACAGTACCGAAAAAAAAAAGAAGAAAAAAAAAAACTTGTCAACGGTTTGATGAAATCAGCAACTGTTGTGTGATTTATACATATCTGGCACTGCGTCAAGTGGGCAAAAGGCCATTCTATTCAGAACTGTAGTAAAGGTGCCAACACTGCTTTGTGGAAGGTCAAACTTCACAGTTTCACACGTAGTCTACTTATCTGAGTAGCCTATATTAATCTCAGGGGATGTTCCTCTAAACTATGCGCCGCGACAGTGTAAAGTGTGATTATGTGCACAATCGCATTTACACATTACAATTTCTTGCAAACTTGCAAAATACTGTGTGAAAGGTCTGTAGAAGGAGGAAGCATACGGACAAATCAGATTCTCTTCTCTCTTCGCTCCCCCCCACCCCACCCACATAGGCAATACTTACAACGTTTTTTGGAAGCTTGTGACCCGGGAGGTATTTCACGTTTTCGTGCTCCATATTGATGATCTCCGTCAGCTTTCTGTCGTTTATCATCTCCTCGAACACCCACATGTTCACAATGGGGTCAAATCTGTTAGAACCCTTCACATTGTGTCCAACGATCTTGGCAATCGCCGAACCCCTGCAACAAAAGAGAGTAGAGTGCTGTGTAAAACTAAAAGCCTATAGGCTAATAAGTACAATCGTGGAGTCTCTGCTGTCCGTTCTCACTCTTATATTCGACTAATACCACCACGATGGAGGTGTTCCAATCGGGCAATAACAGCAAACACAATAATACAAAAAGCTGTTACTTTAAAATTAAACAATGCCCTACTGCGAACGGATAAATTTTAGCAAGCCGCGTCGACATCGTGTATCGTGCAAGTGTATGTCACTGCTCTGGCAAACCAATGCATTCGTGGCACACCTGGAGTAGGCTATTTTCAATTCCATAGAGTAGCCGACAAAACATTTAGAAAGATCAGTTGTGTAAAGCTGCTTAGCTATCTAGTTAGGCTACCTAACCTTCCGACGTTATTTAACGTCATGTAGGTTTTGTTTCGTTCTTTTTAAACTCGCCGTTCTTACCAGTTACCCGATCCGACGATGCATACTTTCTTTCCAGGCATTGTAGCTAAAACGTCCGTCTGCTTTTAATCAGCCTTGAAACAATGTCACCCCAACAAAATACCAAGCAAACTTGTCCTAAAAGTTGGCTATATGTCCTTCACTTCCTGACACGCCTGCCTGGTGGAGGGGAGTTAGCCCATTCAGCGTTGCTGGAAAAGAAAGGGGCAAATGGTCGCCTACGCAAGTGCGCCTCCCTGTTTACATCGATTCGCGAAGCAGCTGTATTATATGTAGTGGAAAAACTACTGACTGCCAGCCCATGGTAGCACTGGCAGTTATTCACAGTAGTTGGTCAAAAATAAATAAATACGTTTTTCCTTGTATTGGCTACTTCCAATTTACCAAAGCCTGTTATTGTTTTTTTAGTGGTGATAATGCATAATGCAGTATTGGCTTACATTGTTACTCCACACCTGGAGTGGGTGTGCACTACTCCAGGTATGCAACAAAACTACCATCATTGTGGTTTGAAACTTCGTTCTCCGTGATGCGCACCATAGCCTCAAGGCTCAAGCTTAATCTTGGATATCAATCAGAATACACGGGTTTGGAGATTCAGTCCTGCGTTGTGTTTATTAATGCTCTGGCAATTTGCATTTAACAGTCAGGTTTGAACCTTGAATGGAATTGCAAAGTCAGATTTTGTGCAGAGTCCTTCATAAAAAAACGACTCGTGAGATAGCTATTTATAAAGAACCAGAACGTAGCTAATACAAGCAACATTACTTATTACAAAATGTAATGCTGTACATTTTCTTCACAACACCAGGATGACATCATTTGCAGTCATAGCTTACATGCCATTGGATGCTTATTCACGTTTTGATGTGTCCGGGAGTGTTTCGTCTGGTGTTTCGTTTGGTTGTTCGTTCCAATAAATGTAAAATTAATGACTAGAAGCATATATCTGTGTCTGGAGTCGAACATCTGGATGTAGCAAGATTCGGATAAATAGTACTGTAATTTATAGTAGGTGTGGTATATTAGGCTATAAACGTTTAATTACGGTACTGTTAATACAATTATAACATTAAAAGGCAGTAATTATCGCGGAACAGCAGAAACCGCACATTAATAATTAGGACAGGAATCCGTAGGAAATTGTTAGTCGTCTCTGCGCATGCGGACACCTTGCCTGGTTGACTGGAGTGAAAATATTTGTGATAATGGCAGAACCTGCTACTAGTAGTGAAGAAATACCGGCGGAAATTAGCGATGCAGATGTAACAGCTGCCGAGTTGGAGAACAACAAAACCAACGCGGTGTGTTGTTTTATAACGGGCATGAATAGGGAAAGGGCGGTGTAGGTAAAACCCAGCGTAGTGACGTTAGTCTGTTTATGAATGTAGCTAGGCCCGTGTTTCGTCCTGGGTCGACTTTCATTGGTTTGAATGTTTGCAGCTGGAACACCAAGCTAGCTTGGAGTGGTTACGAACTTCGGATGACCATCCACTAATTTTACTTTACTGTCCACTAGTTACGTAGATGCATTTCGGACAATTTAATATCACGGCGAAATAAGTGCATTGAGAGGTTATATTAGGCATCGTTGTATTGAGCGGTTTTACTTTCAACACGAGAAAATTTGCTAGCTGCAATCTACACATTTTAGCCTTGGTATTCCTGCAATTGCTAGCTGCTGTGCACTGCCACTAGTTTTGAGTGGCCTCGTTTGAACCAGTGCTTTAGCTAGCGAATGTGCGGCAATGATCAACTTTCTTTCTAGCTAGCTATCGACGCCGAGTAAAACAGCTGGCTAAGTAATGTAAATAATGAATGTATGTGGGCACTAGTCAGTTCATAGCACGGTAGTCTGGGCTGGCGTTATAAATCTAAAATGAGTGGTCTCGTTTTTCCCCCATTCATAAGTGATAATACGTATCTATACGTATACTGCAATTTATCCGAATTATAGTATTACTGTACCTTTACGAAATCACACTGCTCAAAACTATCCATCATTAATAAATTATGTTTACCAGTAACCTTACCAACCAGTGGCATTATACTTTTCATGCCATTTAAATAAAATAACTGTTATTGTTGCACTAACTGTATTTGTTTCATTGTGTATTTTGGTATTTTGTAGATGGCGGAGGAAGGTACAAATCTTTTGAGGAAGCTGGAGATTAGTGTTGCCGAGGCAGAAAAACGAATGGGCAAGAACTCGGTGAACATACAGGAAACCTACACCGTTTACCTCATAGAAACACGGTAAGAACCACCGAGACTCACTCGGAGATATAACCGACAGTGACTGGATCTGTGCTATCTAGCACTTAATGTACGTTCTCTGAATAAATACCCCCCTTATCACAAGTTGACTCCATAACCATTTTTTAAATATGTTTACCTTCAGTTTCTTTACATTTTGCTTATTCATTTGATTTAAAGGTGCAATGAGTAAGATTTCTGTGTTAGAACATTGATACAAGACCATTGCAAATCCCAAATTATGTAGTGGACTGTACAATATTTCAAGCTCATTGGTTGAAAATTGGTTCTAATTGCCACAGGCAATGGCGTTTCAACGTCAGGGCGTTCACAGAGATGGGGTGAGATAAACAGTGTTGTGGTTTGAGGGTGTTTGTGGCTACAGTTCCCCTCTTGACCGTTACAAGTCCGAAATTGTACCTTTAAAATGCATGCAGTGCTTTCAACGGTTCTAAACGTTGGCCAAGGGGTGGAATGGGGGGTTAGGTTGCTCTGCAGGTACATATCCATTACCTTGACGGTCTGTAAAATAAGTTGTGTGAAAGGGAAAAGTAAAAAAAAAAATTTAGATAACGAAAATGTACATTCAGATATCTCCTTCTCCTTCTAGGCCAATTGAGGCTGTTGCAGATGGTCAGAACCCAGCCCCGGACTCATTGTGGAGGCGTTACAGTGAATTTGAGCTGCTGAGGAACTATCTACTCGTCGCCTATCCGTTTGTGGTCGTGCCCCCTCTTCCGGAGAAAAGAGTGCGTATTTGCGAGGTCACTTCCTCCGAAAAGCTGCACGGATGGTGCAGTGGGTAGCACTGCTGCCTCACAGCAAGGAGGTCCTGGGTTCGAATCCCCGTTGGCCGGGGCCTCTCTGTGTGGAGTTTGCATGTTCTCCCCGTGTTTGCGTGGGTTTCCTCCGGGTACTCCGGTTTCCTCCCACAGTCGAAAGACATGCAGGTTAGGCTGATTGGAGAGTCTAAAATTGCCCGTAGGTATGAGTGTGGGAGTGAATGGTGTGTGCGCCCTGCGATGGACTAGCGACCTGTCCAGGGTGTATTCCTGCCTTTCGCCCCAATGTATGCTGGGATAGGCTCCAGCCCCCCTGCGACCCTGTTCAGGATAAGCGGGTTCAGATAATGGATGGATGGACGGACTTCCTCCCCATTAACCTTTTTTTTTTTATTTCTATTTTTATTTTTGAGCTTTAGAAACATTGTCTTGTGTACCCTTTGTCGCCCCCCTCAGGCCGAATTTGTGTGGCACAAGTTGTCCGCAGACAATATGGACCCAGACTTTGTGGAGAGGCGGAGGGTGGGACTGGAGAATTTTCTGCTTCGGGTCGCCTCCCACTCGGTCCTTTCAAACGACAAGATCTTCTACCAGTTCCTCAAAGAGGTATGAGCTCCTCGGTCGAGGGTTTATTCATCGTTTGTTTGTTGGTTTGTTCATCCGTCCGTTCAACCTGCAAAGGCTACTGTGGATTATAAGCTTGGTGTAATACAGAAGGATTTATCTCAGGATGTGTGTTTCTCTGAAGATTGTGGGGAATGTGGGGGAAACTGCTGAAAAAAGTTCTGGAATCAGATAAACGCAAGGAAGTGGTCCAGTAAAGTTCTCCGAGAGATTATCGGGATTTTCCCTCTGGGTACAGTCTGTTCCGTTTAGAATATTTTAGTAATTAAAAAAAAATTCGAAGTAAAACAATACACTCCCTTAAATGAGTCGTTGTCAAGCCTGCTTTGAGTGCACTGTTACTTATTTTAAAAAGGAAAACGATATTCTCTCATTTCCCTAAAGGAAAATGGGTGGAAGGAGCTGGTGTTTGAGACTGGATTCCAGGCAAAGGTATGTAGTTCTCACTTTCCGTCTTTGTGCCACCGTTGCTGTGTTAACGCATGAGGCATGCTATGGAACTGGCTTCATGCTGCCTTCTGCAGGCCCTCAGTGAGCATTACATGACATGACATGACATGACATGACATGACATGACATTAATGCCGTCTGGCAGACGCTCTTATCCAGAGCGACGTACAGTTGATTAGACTAAGCAGGAGACAATCCTCCCCTGGTGCAATGCAGGGTTAAGGGCCTCGCTCAAGGGCCCAACGGCTGTGTGGATCTTATCGTGGCTACACCGGTCCCAGTCATATACCTGAACCACTATGCTACAGGCTGCATGGCAAACCTTTCAATGGCATAATAGTTATCTGTGGAATTTAATTTGGGTTATAAACTTAATATGCCGGAGAAGAATTGGCCGTTATCATGCGAGGCATCTGGTGGCGTCTAACACTCATACTTTTCACTGTGCGGTTCTGATCTGATCAAGGCAGGAATCAGTCAGTGATGCTTGGACTACGAGGACTGTGTGTTAGGCCTAATTCTGTATTTATTTGTGTCGATGTTTGCAGGCTGACTCGAGGCTGAAGGCTCTGAATGCAACCTTTAGGGTCAAAAGTCCAGACAAGTGGGTCTTCTCTGCTCTCTCTACACTTATTTTTTTTGTTATTATATGTTATTATTTTTTAATGCGTTTGGCAGTTGTATCCGTTCCTTCAAGGTAATGCTGCTCCTAAGTCTGTGCTTATGATATGCTCCTAAAATAGAGCTCTGTGCCTGCACTCCCTTTCACTGACTGACATTGCAAGAGAACGCAAGAGCCTTCACCTAGTTATGTTTACACACCTGGCTAGCAACAGGCCCATACAAGAGTATGTAACGGCACTAAAGCAGAAAATGCATTACATTATATTACATTATTGGCATTTGGCAGACGCTCTTATGCAGAGTGACGTACAGTTGATTAGACTAAGCAGGAGACAATCCTCCCCTGGAGCAATGCAGGGTTAAGGGCCTTGCTCAAGGGCCCAACGGCTGTGCGGATCTTATTGTGGCTGCACCGGGATTAGAACCACGACCTTGCGTGTCCCAGTCATGTACCTTAACCACTACGACACAGGCCACAAGTAAACTATGCTGAGCGCTTGACGTTAGTTGTATGTTTGGTCATTTCAACTTCACAGTGGCAGTGCAAACAAACGGAACACCGTGGGGATTTTGCATTTATCCGGGAACGGTGTGGCTGAGCTTGTTGATAACATTCCGGGTGATCCTGATCGTTATTCCAGACTGGTTTTCTGTGTGACATTGGCTCGGGTGGTAAGAGCAGGCGTCTGGCAGCCGGAGGGTTTGCCGGTTCGACTCCCAATTCCCACCTTGGGCGTGTCGAAGTGTCCCTGAGAAAGACACCTAACCGCCCAAATGCTCCTGACGAGCTGGTTGGTGCCTTGCATGGCAGCCAATCGCCGTTGGTGTGCGAGTCTGTGTGTGTGAATGGCTGAATTGTGCAGTGTTTGGATAAAGGCGCTATATAAATGCCAAACATTGACATTTACGTTTGATCCACAGACGCTTCGCAGAGCTGAAGCACTACAGCGATGAGCTGCAGGCCATCACCTCCCAGCTCCTGAGAGTGAGAGCTGTAAGCATTCCTCCGTCACGCGCGCTAGAGTCTACAGGCTCAAAAAGTAGCTTGTTGCTGCTTTGCTAACATTTTTTGCATGACTGACTTGCAACTCGTGGAATTTAGCGCGTGAAACTTAAGATTTGACACTAATGTGTAAGATTTTTTTGTGTTACAACATTGTTACAAGACCAATGTCAATCCCTTCCTATCATTGAAAAAGGCTTGCTGACATGTTGACTCACCCTCTGCCTGTGTTTATAGTCCTTAAATTTGGGTTCATTGGTTGAAAATGAACCCAGCTCATTGGTTGAAAATTGGTTCTAATTGCCACAGCCAATGGTGTTTCAACATCAGCGCGGTTACAGAGAAGGGGGAGAGATAAACAGTGTTGTGGTTTGAAGGTTATTGTTGCTCCTATTGCTCTCTTGACCTTTAGAAGTCCGCAATAACCTATTATACCTTTTAAGTTTGTGATTTTAAAACTATGAAATATTCCATATATAGTTCAGGATTAAGGCCTACTACTGCAACTTAGAACTTAAAAAAAGAAGAAAAAAGAAAAAGTTTGTTGATGTTAATTTGTAATAACGCATTGTGCATGTGTCTAACTGAAATCTGCTGTGTTGGCAGAGAGTTGCAGATCGCCTGTATGGTGTCTACAAAGTGCATGGGAATTACGGAAGGGTTTTCAGGTGGGAAAGGAGATACTGTTTGTTTATGAGCAGGGGGGTGAAACTGATTGGATGTTACTGGCTAGTGATGGATTATGGGATATTTCCTGGGGTAGTGTTGGAATTGTTTACAAGGCTTTGGTATTAAATCTTTGGTTGTTAATTTTTCTGTCAAATGAATGCCAGTGATGTATTCCCAATGTAATATTTTGGAAAGTTAAGTGCTTACTTTGGAAATATTCACAGAAAGGGTGACATGTCTTAGCTGTCTTTTGAGAGAGTAAACACCCTGCGTTTGATAGTGAATGGAGCGCCATTGAACGGGAGATGGGAGACGGACTACAGAGTGCTGGACATCACATGGATGCGTGAGTACACACACACACACACACACACACACACACAAACATGGATGCGCACATACACACCCACCCACCTACGCACGCACACACACACACACACACACACACACACACACACAAACACAAACATGGACACGCACCTACGCACACACACGTACACACACATACGCATACACCTGCGCATACACACAAGCATGCACACACACACACATGGACCCACACACACGCAATTTCACGAGCCCAACCAGAGCCTCCACATGAGTCCGTGGCTTTGCGTAAGGATTACAAACTTGCTGCTTGGCCAGTTGCTTCTTGCATGTCTGGACCTTTGGAAGCACGCACACACACACACGCACGCACACAGGCTCTTCATCGTACCTCTTCAGCGGTTCTAGAGCACGCCTGGATCTTTGGAGCCCAAAAACAGACACACATCGGTCTTGCGTCTTGCCAAATTTCTTCCTCGCACGGGTCGTTTGTGAAACCGGTCGTTGGAACCTGACCGTGCTGATGGTTCCAGGTACGCCTCTTCGATCGATGACATCCTGGAGGAGGAGGAGCACTACGCCGACCAGCTGAAGGAGTACCTGTTCTATGCGGAAGCCCTGCGGTAAAGCGTGCTAAGCTGTCACTTTCTGCAATGCTCACGGCACAGCAGGCTTACGGCGTTCACCTGACGCGCGAGATGTAACTCTTTCGGTTACAGCGCATTTAAACCTACGTGAACCAGCTGGTTGAAAAGAAATGGTGATGTAATGTGCCTGGGTAGTGATTGAATGGGGCAGTCTGTGGCCTAGTGGCTAAGGTGCGTGACTGGGAACCTGGTGGTTCAACCCCAGCTGTAGCCGTGATAAGATCCGCACAGCTATTGGGCCCTTGAGCGAGGCCTTAACCCCACATTGCTTAGTCTAATCAACTAGTAAGTCACTTTGGATATTACATTTACATTACATTAATGGCATTTGGCAGACGCTTTTGTCCAGAGTGACGTACAGTTGATTAGGCTAAGCAGGAGAGAATCCTCCCCAGGAGCAATGCACCGACCAACCAAACCACCGACCTTGCGGCTCCCAGTCATGTCCCTTAACCACTACGCTACAGGCCGCCCCTAAAATAAAATATTAAAAGCGTCAGTGTCAGCTAAGATAACTCCTAATAATAATGACTGGATGGAGATAGTGTGAATCCATTGGATAAAAGTGTCAGGTAAAATAACTCATAATAATAATAATGACTGGATGGAGATAGTGTGAATGCATTGGGTAAAAGCGTCAGGTAAAATAACTGTCATAATAATAATGACTGGTTGGTGATAGTGTGAATGCATTGGGCAAAAGCATCAGGTAAAATAACTCATAATAATGATGGTCGGTGTGAATCCTCCCGCAGGGCGGTTTGCAGGAAGCACGAGCTGATGCAGTACGAGCTGGAGACGGCGACGCTGGACCTGGCCATGAAGAAGCAGCAGAGAGACGAGTTGGCCACGGGGGTGAGTCTTTCTTCCACATGGAGACCCTGGGGACACACACACGTACACAGACACGGATACACACGGTCATAAACACACACACACCCACAGACACGGATACACAGGGTCATAAACACACACACACACACACACACACACACACACACACACATGTACACAGACACGGATACACACACACACACACACACACACACACACATACACAGACAAGGATACACACGGTCATAAACACACACAAACACACACACACACACACACACACACACACCTACACCTACACACACATGTACACAGACACGGATACACCTACACACACACATGTACACAGACACGGATACACACACGGTCATAAACACACACACACACACACACACACACCATAATGATTTATAATTTCACCGGAGCTGGCGTCTCAGTCTGTGCCTTCTTACCGCAGACCGTACGGACCTTCTCCTTCAAAGGGATGACCACCAAGCTCTTCGGCCAGGAGACCCAGGAGCAGAGGGAGGCTAAGCTCCAGGGGCTTGAGGAGCAGATCGTGGAGGGAGAGGAGCTGGTCAAAGAGAAGACTGTGGAGTGCGAGTAAGATGAGCCCAACCCTTTCACATTTCATATATTTTGTGGTTTTAAAATCATTATCGTTGATGCAAGATTGTCATTATCATTAGCTGACGCTGCAATACAAAGTACCTTGCAGTTGATTAGACTAAGGGCATTGCTCAGCTGCACTGATCTTATTATGGCCACGCTGGGGCTTGAACCACCAACGTTCCAGGTCCCAGTCAAGCACCTGAGCACCTAGGCCAGGGATCATCAAATCACAGTCCTCGAGGACTGTGAGTCAGGTGTGAAGACAGTCTGGCCAATCAGTAGCACTAATTGTTCAACTAATTACCTGGGGGAAAAGAAAACCAGAGCCAGATTTAATGATGGCTGCACAAGTCTTAGGT